>NW_010972519.1:2739404-2824358 GCF_000737465.1 Haliaeetus leucocephalus
GGGGTGATGGGGGGCGGTGAGTGGAGGAAGCACGGGGGGGGCGGAGGGGAAGCACCACCTCCCCCCGCACAGGGGGACAAGGAATGGGGGTTGAGGTCAGTTCATCACATGTTGTCTCTGCCCCTCCTTCCTCCTCAAAGGGAGGACTCCCTACTCTTCCCCTGCTCCAGCATGGGGTCCCTCCCACGGGCTGCAGTTCTTCATGAACTGCTCCAGTGTGGGTCCCTTCCACAGGGTGCAGTTCTTCAGGAACAGACTGCTCTGGCGTGGGTCCCCCATGGGGTCACAAGTCCTGCCAGAAAACCTGCTCCAGCATGGGCTTCTCTCTCCATGGGTCCACAGGTCCTGCCAGGAGCCTGCTCCAGCGCAGGCTTCCCACGGGGCCACCGCCTCCTTTGGGCATCCCCCTGCTCCCGTGTGGGGTCCTCAGCAGCCTGCAGGTGGATATCTGCTCCACCGTGGACCTCCATGGGCTGCAGGGGGACAGCCTGCCTCACCATGGTCTTCACCACGGGCTGCAGGGGAATCTCTGCTCTGGCATCTGGAGCACCTCCTCCCTCTCCTTCTTCACTGACCTGGGTGTCTGCAGGGTTGTTTCTCTCACATGTTCTCATTCCTCTCTCTGGTTGCAGTTTCTGTTGTGCAGCAACTTTTTTCCCCTTCTTAAATCTGTTATCCCAGCGGCACTAGTGCTGTCACTGATGGGCTCGGCCTTGGCTGGGGGCGGGGCTGTCTTGCAGCTGACTGACATTGGCTCTATTGGACATGGGGGAAGCTTCTAGCAGCTTCTCACAGAAGCCACACCTGTAGCCCCCCTGCTACCAAAACCTTGCCACGCAAACCCAATACAGTGACAGAGCTCAGTGACACTAGGTTGACTGTCAAGACTACTGTTCAGTGTAATATAAATTAATCCCACAAGCAATTTATTGTGTGTTGTGTAGATTACTAATCTGTAAGAATTTTTAATGCTTTTCTAATCAGCTTTTTGCATATACATACTCTGAGAGTGAGTTTTTTGTCAGTATGCATGATGAACTGATATAGGCTATGGACTTCAAAAAGGCAACAGAACCATTGTTTGGTCTCTTAGCTGAAATAATTAAGTACAGTGGGAAGCATCAGTTTGGAAGACATTACTGTGTTTGAAAGAAAAAGTAACTTAAAGAAAAATACAAGTCTATGTCTGTATTAGCAAGTAATGTGGATTGAGAGGAGTGGATCTGTAGACTAAAAGTGCTGAGAACCTGACATCAATACTGCACATATTTCGGGGTTTTCTGTCTTATTTGGACTAGGTCTAGTTTGGACACCTGGAATAGGTGCCTATTTGTGGCTAAGGTACATTAGTAGTGTACCTAAATCGCATCTTTCAATTTAGTGTAATCCAAAAGGAATCCAGATGGTGATCCAAGAGCATTCTGTGGTGCAAACAAAGCTGTAGTAAGAGGAAGTGGCTGGAGACTTGCTTCAGAAGTGCATTCCTGATCTGAACAGAAAAGCCGAAATAAATGAACCCTTAATAATCTTAGGCCTTTTTTGTAAAAGTAATTTAATGGAACGCTATCAGAACTTAAGGTAGATCTTTGCAGGCTGCTGGGCACTGGCTCTGCTCAATTCCAAGTAGTCTATGCCAGTGCCTGCTGTCTTGAAAAACCTTTTTTAATGCTTTCAATAATCTTCTTGGATATATCTTTTTGCTTCAAGGCACTGCTACTTGTATTCCAGCAATAAGAAATGCCTTCTGTTTTTTAGCTGCTCTCTTAAACATAATTTGGGGCAATGAAATCTAACTTTAATGTAATTTAGACATAGACTGAGTCTTGTTAGGAACAGTGAAGATTTGTAGCTGAAATTTGTGTTGCCTTGTGCATTTTTCTTACTGTTTCCTGACCAAACACACTTATTCTATCTGCACGATGAACTATAGGCTCTGCTGCTGGGGAACACTCTCCAGATGTTTGAAAATGTATGTGAGGGTCAGTTTTCTTGAGCGTTTTGTAACACTTTCATTAGTGAAGTAATTTGTACAAATAAGTAGCATGAATGCTAGGTGATCAAATTATGGTTTTGATGGTTTTTCAGTTCCTGGCACAAAGCCTCAGTGTGTGAGTTAAATACACTTTGGGAAAACAGCTAATTTGGATGGTTAAAATATTAGAGACAGCAATTTAAAACTTTCTGTTGCCTTTGAGCTTTTGTAAATGTTGTTTTCTAAAAATCTAGATTTGAGGTGGGACTGGGCAAGTAGTTTATATATCTGCCAAGTTAGTCTTTTGCTGTGGAGAGCAAGCACAGCATTGTCTGCTTCTGTGGATTTAGTTGTGGATCAGGGCCCTGCTGTGCTACGCAGGTACAAACAGAACAGATGGGCTCAATTCTGAAATGGCTTGCATTTCAGATTGGAGAGTACTTTGAAGCAGTAAACAAACAAGAAACATCAAGGCAGTGAGATTATTTGTCAGGAGAGGGCAGCCCATCTAATGAAATGTTTTTGTGTTGTGTACATAATAATGTTTGAAGGCAACATACTGACAGCATGCAGCATGTTCTAGCATGTAAATATCTTGCTTCATCAGTAGCCTTTGCTCACTGTATTTATTTTTTTTAAAGTAGCAGATAACATAGTGGAGGATATTGAAATATCACTTGAAGTTGATATCCCAGACTCATATGAGACGAACTAAATGAGAAGTCTTTGTGGGTCAAGGTCATTAAACAAATGCAGTTATTGACAGTCATGCAGATGACAGAGATTGAGCTTTTAAGTGTGAATAAAAGGTCTTATTTTTCCATTAGTGGTGAGCATTATCTTCATGATGACACTAACTTGTGTGAACTTGCCCTCGAATCAAATCCCAGTTAGCTTATTTTAGGTGTCTTCCATTGACCAAAAAAAGTAATTCTGAGCTTTCTAGCCATTTAAAGAGTAGCATGTCTCTTTCTTTTCAGAATATTCTGAAGCTACCTCCAGCATTTGAACCTTAAAAACTGGTTTTCTGACTTACCTAATTGTTCTTCTATTGTCTACTGTGCTTTGTTCTTCAATCTTGGAATGCCTGTGCCTGTCCAATTTGCTTCTCTGCTCTTCTGCTGTTGCTGCCATTCTTTTGAAATACTCTGCTTCCTGCCTCTTTCTCCTCCTTTTGGAAAAAGATGAGGAGAAAGCACATGCTTCTTTCCTTTTTTTCTTATAACAGCAAGTTGGCTTGCTTTGAGAAGAGTCTCTTCCTTTGGAGAGGTTCTTCTCACTGAAATACATTACACTGTGTTTAGAGTTGTTTCTGAATTTCGTAAGCTAGCTTAATACCTTGGCAGCTGTAACAGCTGTATAATTGACAACATCCGCCTCATTCTGGTTTTTGATGAGAAAACAAAATACTGGTGCGCTAGTTGGCATTCTAAGTCAGAAACCGGTTCTTGAACATTGATGTCTAGTTTTTCTCATTAATGGAGTCAGATCTTGAAAAGTTAAGTCTTGCTTCTCAAAAATTCACATCTCCTAGAAAAGCCACTGGAAAAAAGGGAAAAAAGAAAAAAAAATTGAATGGGAAACGAAAGAACATGGCATAACTGAAGTCTTTTGTTTGTCTTGGTTGACTGGTTTCTTAATCTACTATTAAGCTTTAAGACATCAAGAAAGCAACTTTTGAAAGAGTTTGGAAGAAAGAAGTAGAGGCTTAAATCCTGTAGTATTTCTAAAAGACCTATCTGTGAAGAAGAACTATTAGCCTAAAGCCTCTCAACTTTTGTTTAGCTCAACTTAGCAGTTTCAAAGAACAACCCTAAAATCTGTAGCTGATGAGAAAAAGAATTGGTGAATTCCTGCAGAACTCAGGCAAGTTGGGTAGCACTGCTTATTGGTGACTGAGCTGGAGAAATAGGTGTGGTTGAACAGTGAGTGGTCCTGCCTGTTTGCATCCCTGTGTGATAATCTCCCTGCTTGAAATTGAGACATTGCTTAGTGATTTGTCACAACGTAGTACTTAATGACATCCATGTAGAATATTTGAATCATCTATATTTTGAGGGTCAGATGTTTTATGAGGGTTAGTGTTTTATGAATTTTGGAAGAGTCTTAGTTCTCAAAGTGTTTGCCAGTTCAGGGGATAGAAAAACACGTTCTTAAAGCTTGCAGCCATGAAGATAAAAGCATGATTGATGTTTTTCAATAGCAGCTTGACAGCTTTGCTGTTCCAACATGTTAATTATGCATAAATAAGTAGCATCAGCAGGGCTGCTGGTTCACCCTTGCAATTTTTGAAAGAAACCTAGAGTATTGCCTATGATTATGTCAGTTTGTATGTGGTATGAGGAAAGTAGCCTTTACTTTTTTTTTTGTCACCCCAAACTATTGTCAAAACAGGTTATGACTAAATACAAACATAACAAACAGTTTTAGCAGAGGTTGTGAAGTTGCATGGCAGGCTCTTGTCCAGAATTACAGTGAAAAATTTACTCGTGTAACATGGAAAAAAGATTTTAATGTCTTCCTCCCATCTTTCTTTCTGGGCATGTCTTGTATATCTGAATGCCTGGTAGACTAATGAAATCTCTTGGTGATATCTTTGCAGGGAGTGCCTTACTTAGGGAACAGGTGTAGTCTGCAGTGCAAATTACAGCAGTCTCAGCTTTTGCTGCCTGCAGTCTGAATAAACTTTTCTTCATGCTTTATACTCTCATGCTGTCCTGAAAGATGTCCTGGTTTACTGCAGTTCACTACATCAAAATCTTTGGGGAAAGAGTTGGATATCTTGCCAAAACATGCTATATGCTCTAGGAGGTAAGAGAGGCTAAGAAGTTTAAAAGCAGACAAAAACAAACCTAAAACTTACGTATAGGAGCTTTATATCTCTTGCATGTGAACCGGAGTTGAAAGTCCATAGGAAGGAGAATCACTTATGCTCAAAATATTGGGGGGGGGGGGAGTAAATTATTTACAGTGTTCTTAGTTGCAATCTTCAGAAGCTGTATCTGAAAGATAAGTTTGTTGTCTTTGCTGGTGTACATTTCTTCATGTCTTTGATCACAGTGGTGTTTCAGGTATTGCTTCTAGAAGAAAGTTACAGAAGCTAGTAAGTTTTCCCTTTACAGCTCCTGCAATACCTTTAAGAGTGACCTCTGAATGTAAAAGGAAATGTATGGAAGGATTTCTGCAATTATACACAATTCTGAAAAATTTTCAACATTGTTTTGTCCCAGAGATGCAGTTAGTGACAGATCTCCAAGTACAAAAACATAAATCCTCTTTCTGTAGAAATAACATTGCTTATTAATTTCTTGTATGAAAATATAGTGTTTTTTTGGAATGGGTTGGATGATCTCACTACATGTTATTTCAGAGGGGGACAAATGAGAGGAAAAATGCTACTTTAATTGTTCTTTAATATTAGTGCATTTTATACATGTGGCAATTTAGAACGGAATATTTTTCTTTAAATCGTTTTCTAGCAATATAGGCAACCAATTTCCAGGCCAAGGTGTTCCTGCTGGATTTTCTGTGTATCCTGCATTCAGTCCCTTACAGATGATCTGGTGGCAACAAATGTATGCACGTCAGTACTACATGCAATAGTAAGTCTGCATTATCTTCAGTAGTACTCAGTTACACTAGTAAAAGGAAGGTATTAAAAACTTAAATGTTGTTTGCAGGAACAAAATGTCTGTTTTTCTTTTGTCTGGCTGTGCTGTTTTACACTAAGTTTTGTCCAGCAAATCATGAAATCCAGTTTTGGATTGGAATTAATTAATGTATTAATATGTAAAACTGCATTTTCCTTTAAATCTTTATTTGACATGTATTACATCTGAAACTTTGTTTTTATTAGTGTAGAAAAGAAGACAAGAATAGGCTTAGAAATTTTGGTGAGTGTTTTTTGACAAACCAGTTTTATGTTTAAATTTTTAGCCAAGCTGCTATTTCAGCCCAGGTGACTTCCAGCACTGAGCCAGTGAGATCTGCAGTTGTCCAGGCTGTAAATTCAGAACACGCTCCTGCAAATGAGCCCGCAGCAGTGCCAAATGTAGCCGTCCAGGAGAACAGGCCTGTAAACCCGAATGTTCAGATGAATGCACAGGGTGGCCCTGTAGTGAATGAGGAGGACTTCAACCGGGACTGGCTGGACTGGATGTACACGTTCTCTAGAGCAGCAATTCTTCTGAGCATTGTATACTTCTATTCTTCCTTCAGTCGATTTGTCATGGTAATGGGAGCCATGCTGCTGGTTTATTTGTGAGTACAACAGTAAAGTATAGCTGCAGATCTGATATGTGGAGTATGATGCTCATGTATAATCCATTTAAACTGAAAAATTACCCAAATGCAAAAGTTTAGGCACTGCTCCTTTACAGTGCGGTGTGTGTGTGTTTAAAAAAAAAAAAAAAAAAAAATTCAAACAAGTAGGGAAACTGATTGAAGAAGAAGAAATAATTCTCAAAACATTTTTACAGGAAGTTGTATACCACTTATACCTGAAACACAGTGCTCTTTAATGTTGGTGATATTAACAGATCAGTGTTGTAGAAATGTAGAATTTTGGGAGGCAAATTTAGAAAATGGGGGTGAGGGGAGGGAAGTTCATATAGGTGGAGCATATGCTTGCATAAACTTAAAACACTTATTGCTTGGATATGAGAAGAAAATTGCACAGCTAAGCTCATTTGCATTTCAAAAATAACATGGGATTTGTGCAGTAAATTGTGTTAGGCAGAGTTAAAGTAGTGCTACTGTAATGGTGGGTACTAGATCTGGTAGAATTGCAGGGACTTAAATTTTTTTTACAATGCATCATAAAGACCTAACCTTTCTCTCTATTTTATTAAGAAACATCAGTACTGTTGTCATCACTTCCCTTTATATATGAAAATACCTTAGTGATGTCAATAGAACTGGAAAACAGCAGTAATGCTTGATATTTTGGACTGATGTCATTCATTGAGAGTTTCCTTACATTGTAGCCTCAGTCCTCACAAGGACTGTTCTGTTTCTCGTGCAGATATGACAGTTGAAATCAGAATATAGACACTTGAAAACATAGGAGAGGCTTATTTAATTTACAGTGGTAATGTGGTTCAAGCCTTAGCTGAAGTTTAAATTGTTTTTTGCACAGAAAATCAACTATAAACTATGAAAATTGCTGCCTTTGAAAGTTAAATAACTTAAAAAATGGGGAGGAGACCCCCAAAAAGTATTCTACATATTTAATCACCTAATCATGGTAAATTATTTTTCTGGAACAGAGGGCTGTGAACAGCACTTGTAAAACTTAAAGAGCAGCTCTTAGCAAGACCCTTCTTAACCCAGACATCAAAGAATAGCCATTTTGATCTGGAAGCAAGACCTGCAGAAAAATACATGTAGCTTTTGAAATATGCATTTGAAAGCACTTGAAGAATTTACTGCAGTACATTAATGCTCTGTAGCAGAAAAATATTTTCGTTTCTTTTAAAAAAGAGAGGTTTTTCAATTGTTCCATTTTCTTATGTAGGCACCAAGCTGGATGGTTTCCCTTTAGGCAAGAGGGAGGCCAACAACAGGCAGCCAATAATGTGGAAGTGAACCGTGATGGGCAACATGCAAATAATCCTGATCTTGAAGAGATGGTGAGTAAGAGCAGACATGTCTTTTGAGACACCTAGGTATTATGTTGTAAAGTATGCTGTAATGCCTGGACAGAAAGTCAACTTTTATGAAACGTAGTCCATTTAACCAGAAAGCTTTCAGCATTGTCCTCAGTATTGTGCTTGCTGCTTAAATTATCTGATTTTTCCAGTCTGACAATTACTGATTGTCTCTACTTCAATCACAGATTTTCTTCATGTTAGCTACTTTTCAGGAGATGGTTCTGAGAGAAGTTACTTAATGTAGGAAGATACTGCTGGTTACCTTGTGTCAGAGCTCTGAAAAGAAACAGTTGAATTGCTTCAATTTCTGTTTTTAAAGGAACGACTTATGGATGATGGGATTGATGAAGACAGTGGAGAAGATGCAGGTGAAGATGCCAATACAGAGCAGCAGCCTGGATTCATGGCTTCTGCTTGGTCCTTTATCACAACCTTCTTCACATCACTTATCCCTGAAGGGCCTCCACAGGTTGGCAATTAAAGTGGAAAAGGAACTGTGTCGGGCAGCCTCAGTAGCCATACGTAGAAGTGGAGCGGATTCTAGAGAGTGTTTTAAGTACAATGCAAATTCTGGAAAATTTATAATGTTCTCTTTTTGATCATGGTGTACAAAAATGTGTATGGTTTTTTTCTTTTGGCTTTCTCATGCATTGAGTATTTTAAGCACAAGTGGACTACTAAATGCTTTCTTTAAGATTCTTCTTTTTCTGAAGAATAAAATGTAAAGATATTGGTCTTCCATGTTTTATTTTAATTTTGGATGTGTATTATACTGAGGCAAAAAGCTTGTACTTAATCTGCACCATTACCTCTTTAAAGAGCTGTTAAAAATATGAATGTTGAAAGACCTTTGCAAATGTTCTCTATTCATCTGAATAATGTATCTTGTGTTACTTTTATGCAGGGTATGAATTATCACTTGGGATTTGGAGTTTGTCATTCCTGAAAGAAAGCTGTAAACACAAGGATTACTTGTTAATGGCACGTTGTCTTCATGCCACAAAATACTAAGCCTCTTCTCATACATTTAGAAAGCTAAAAGCTTTTTCTTGAGGCTGTACTGAAGTTCATTAAAGTTGGAGATGTTTAACAGCTCTTCAAAGACAATGGACAGTCATGGGATAAACCTGAAATGTTTGATACATACAGTACTTTTTAAGAAAAATATAGCTGTACTGGGGAAAAAGATGTACATTAGGGTTTTTTTAATAAAAACTGTTATGGTAACTCTTTTGAATGTTTGTATGCATATTTGAATGCAAACAACTAAATAGTGCATCATGAAGGATGAGGATGTGATTGATTTGAGAGTGGAATAAAGTTACCGTGGTGGCATTACCAATACTGACTGAAGTGGTACATTTGTAGCAGCACATAAACAGTTAAGGGTATGATATCAATAGCAGGATATCTGTATTCTTAATTAACCTAGTGAAAACTGAGAAGAGGAAAATTGTATGTGAGATAATAGCACAGTGCTACTGTCAAGTTTTTGGTTGCTTTCTTTAGATTTTAATCGTAGTCAAGAACTTATGTTTGGTTTTGTTCCTAATTCTGAAGTTATCATGTGCTATCTAACTAAAAAATGGCTACAAAGATTGTAATACTACAACCAACAGAAAGCCTATCCAACTTTCTGATTTCCAAGTACAGGGCAAAGCTCTTAAATAGGTCTGAACAAGTGAGAAGTAGAGGTTTAATTTTTGCTTGCTCATGTCAGACTGCTGAAGCTATGCAGTGAGGTTTTAAAACTTAAATTTTCTTTGGGTTTATACTCTGAAACATCTGTTGGGATTTCTAGGCCTTATTGAAAGTTTCACTCTCTGTTGGAAAAAATAAATTTGAACAGTGCTTTTAATTTAAACAGCTTAAATAGAATGGTTTTTGACTTCCAAAATAATTCTCATTTACAAATCTGTCAGAAGAGGAAAAATATAAATGTAAGTCTTACAAGCATCTATTATTTTATTTGCTGTATAAGCAGCAGTGATGAATAAATCATGTTTAATGATGTTTTACTCCATGTTACTATGGAGAGCTGCTCTCAATTTAGGTTCTTTAGTACATAAACATAAAATGCATAGACCTTGTCCGTGAAATTTTACCCTTTTAATTTGGTGGATGGATCTAACTTTTAAGAACTATTAAAAAACCCTACATTTTTAAAGGAATGGCACAGAGTGGCAGTCTTGGATGTCATAAGACTTATTTCTGGAATGCATTGAAGAGGTTTCATCTATTTGACCTATATGTTCTCCCTCCCACTTCTCCCAAAAGTGCACTTTTCTTTTTGTCCTGGGGTTAGCATGTCTGTAACCTGTGCAGTTACAACCTTCTGGTATCCAGCTGCTAACTGCTATTAGTTGCTTCTTGCTGTCATTTGTCATTTGTTTAGGTTTCTGTTTGTTTTCCATGCTATAGGAAGCAATTGGTGGTAGCTCTCTGCTGTTAGCAGACCAGATTAAGAAAGTTGCTCTTGCGCTGTTAGCCCTGATTTGGTTTAAAAAGTGTAAGTAGAATTGTCACTGCTTGTTTCTATTCAGACATGGAGAAGTTTGTTCATCGGTTACAAAAGGTTGAAAGAGTGAAATGGGAGATCCTGGCAGTTGGTTAGCTATTGAGTGTCATGTTCTCAGAGTTTTAACCTGTTATGGGTTTGTGTGGTGTGGTTTTTTTGGTAGCAGGGGAGGGGGCCACAGGGGTGGCTCCTGTGAGAAGCTGCTAGAAGCTTCCACGGCTCCAAGTCGGCCCCGCCTCTGGCCCAGGCCGAGCCCATCAGGGACGGTGGTAGTGCCTCTGGGAGAACAGATTTAAGAAGGGGAACTGGCAATGAGTGGTGGGACTGGAATGTGAGAGGGACACCGATGCAGATACCGAGGTCAGTGAAGAAGGAGAGGGAGGACGGAGTAGGTTGATGCCCCTGCAGCCCGTGGTGAGACAGCAGGCTGTCCCCCTGCACTCCATGGAGGGGAGCGGGGGAGCAGAAGCCCACCTGCAGCCCAGGGAGGAGCCCACGCCGGAGCAGGGGGATGCCCCCCAAGATGGCCGGGACACCGTAGGAAAGGCCGCACTGGAGCAGTCTGTGACTGAAGGTCGGCCCGCAGAAAGGACTCACGTTGGAGATGTTCGTGGAGGACTGTCTCCCGCGGGAGGGACCCCATGGTGGAGCAGGGGACGGGTGAGGAGTCCTCCCCCGAGGAGGAAGGAGCGGCAGAGACAAGGTGTGTCGAGCTGACCCCAACCCCCGTCCCCTGTTCCCCTGCGCCGCTGCGGGGAGGAGGTGGAGAGAACCGGGAGTGGGGTTGAGGGAGGGCTGGGGGGAAGGTGTTCTAAGGTTGGGGTTTACTTCCTAATATCCTTGTTTTGTTTTGGCATGTAGTAAATTAAACTGATTTTGTTTTCTTTACCAAGTTGAGCCTGTCTTTTGCCCATGACCATAAGTGGTGAGTGATCCCTCCCAGTCCTTGTCTCGACCCACGAGCATTTCTTTATATTTTCTCCTCATCCCACCGTGGCCGGGGGAGTGAGTGAGTGAGCAGCTTCATGGTGCTTTGTTACCGGCTGGGCTGAAACCATGACATGACCAAATCATAGAGCTGGAGCAATGAGTTGAAGAGGCAAGACTTCCACGAGAACATTTTAAGGTCATGGAACCTCCCAGCTTCCAGAACCTTACTGAGATCTGAGCAAGGAAAAGCAAAAAGATGGTTACTGAGGAAAATGAGTGAGAAATGAGAATGAAATATGAAGCATTGCCAAAAAGTAGTGAAAGATTTGGAGGCAGAGGAAAACCAATGGGAGGAGCAAAGATAAGAGAAGGTATGGTCATGAATAAATATGAAGCAAGCATTGAAGAACAGATTGAGGTAAAAGGAGTGCATTTTTTTTTTTTCGGAGAAGGAATGAGCTTAATGAAAATTAGATCAGGTCTTTGTTTTATGGGTTTCTGAGCAATTCAGGTATAGAATTGAACAGCATGAAATATGTGACAGGTGATGATGGAAGAGAAATGAAAACCCTAGGAAAACAGTTGCTTTTTCTTAGTGAATCCTTGTTGTAGGAACTGTTCTATAGCATAAACCAAAATACAATTATGTAGTACATGGCTGTAGGCAAAGCTATATGCTGAACTGTAGCAAATCTGTAGCATGAGATGGAACAAAAGGCATGAGGATTAAGGCTGCGTAGAATGTGCCCCAGTATTAATGGTTTGGTAACATACTTGTACATCACCCACTTTTACAACTTTGAATACAGAAAAAGTGATTGAAATTCATTCTTTACCTTACAGGAAGTCATGAAATGACAGATACCTTACATTTAGAGGAAGTCTGTATATCTAATAGCAAGTCTATGCCAGCATGTGCAGCAGCTTCACAGTGTGTTAAGGCAGAGACAGTCACACCAGGATTGAAGCATATTCCATCCATAATACTTCTTGCTGTGAAGAGTCAGATGAGATCAGCAGTGCTGATGGAGCAGGTGTATGAAAACAGCAACACACAGCTACTCTTTTGCATGATTTCTTGGTATTGTGCTTACCCTGAAAAATACTTTGCAACTGATGTATATCCATACATATATCTGCATTGACTTCTTGACCACAATTTACATTGTGTTTAGCAGTGCCACTGTTGGTTTAACAGACAAGTGTAACTTAAACTCAAACTGGAGAATTCCTGGGTGCAAAATAGTGGTCAAAGGGATCCTTTTTCTCCTGATAACTTGTGAGCTTGCAAGCTCTTCCTCATGGTGCTGTTTGGTTTGGAGGCCTTGACAGGCAGTATTGGCTTTTCAGTTTCTCCCTGTTGCCCTTCAAGTAACTTGCAGAGAAATTATCACACGGTGCTTCAGGAAAAGGCTGCTTCTGTCTCAGACATACTCTGCTACCTTCTCACTACTGCTGCAGGAAAGGGAGAAAATACCATTGTGTATGAGGTTTGTAATGAAAACAGGTGATACAAAATCGCTGAACATCCATCACAGGGCATGAATAATGTTTCTGCTGCTTGTTTCCTGTACCACCTCAGTGTTTTCTGGCGTAAGCCTTTTTTCAGCAGCCTTTGCTGTTGCAAGGAAGCAGTTTGGAATTTACCCCAGCATAGTGATTGTGAACTCTGACCTATTTTTTCTGGGTAGGTGTAGGTGCGGAATCGGAGATAGAACTGCAGCCCAGCTGGGTGCACCCTTGTTAATGGGGTTGCCGGCCTGCATTTACTCTGGTGCAAGGGAGCTGCCAAAGTATCCAGGGTGATGATGTGTTACTTGTGCTGGGAAAGCTTTGATGCTACCGGTGTTCAAGTTAACTATGTCAGTGCCAGTGTGGCTTTGCGTGTGGGTGATGTGCTCTTCTTCCATATTACGGTGTTAGTATAGGCAGGATGATGCAAACTGGGAATGAGTTACTTCATCACTCACAGCCCTTGTTCTGAGTAACAAGATAATACAAGGTAATAAATGTTTCATCATGATTCTCGTGCCAAAAAAGGGGGTTCAGCTGTTCTTGCGTGGAAGTGACTCTACCGGAGTGCTAGGTCTAGAGTACCTGTTCAGCTTCTTTCTCTCAGCTGGATTTATTGACTTGCAGCTGCCTCTGTAAGGTCTTGCTTTTGAAAGAAGCTGGGGTGACTACTGTGAATGCTTAGCAGTTTAGGCTTATTTGCAAGACAGTCTACCCCGTAGCACTGGTTGGGGAGGAGGGAAGCACATACCGGACCTGGAAGAACTATCCATAAAAAGGCCAGGGCTGGCCAACTTACTTTCTTCTCTTAGAATTTAGAGAGGCAAGCACAGTGTCCAGTGGGAGAATGCCCAAGCTACATAAACAGTACTTCCACTTCTTTACCAAGACATTAATTTGTACTTGTTTTAGAGCTCTATACTTTGTTTAAACAACATGAGGAAATGTTGCTGTATAACATTTTTTTTTTTTTCTTAATGTGTATCAGTGATACTGATGTGATTCCACTGCTTGGTTTGTTGTCGGGGCCTGGAATGGTGAAGCTGAAGACGTGCAGTTATTCTGTTGATGTCTTTTTTTTTTAAACTTGCATTTAACGCTTTGCTCTGTGGGCCTTAGCACAGTTATGTGCCACTTTTGTAATAAAGCTGGTCCTAAAATTTTTCCAGGCTCTGGAAGGAATAGAAGGGAAAGAAAGATTATATTCCTAGAATTTCATTCAGGCTACTCATGAAACACCAGGTGATGTTAACTGGTTTTCCTTATCCTTGCATAGTTTTAGCTGTTTTAGGAATAAACTGTAGAATTACTGGTCATTTTTGGAGTAGGGAGCTTTTATACCAGGGCAGCCGCAACTGCAGTTTAAATCTCACGGAGTGTGTATATAAGTAGGACAAAATGTACAGAAAGACCGTTGATGCTGGTTTTTCCTAGCTTTGCAGAAATCCTGGGAGGGAGAATCTAGGTGTGAGGAGTCGATGGGACAGAAGTAAGTTGAGTTGTGGGTATGTTCATTTTCAAAATCTTTTTGTGTGTGCAGGTGTTTTCTTTACCCCTTTAGAAAGACTGCGGTGACCTTAACTTCTGGTTGGACCGGAAAGCTAAAACCTGCTCTTTGTGCTAAAGTTACAGCACGTTTGGGTGCCTTGCTTGAAGCGTTTTGGTTAGTAACCTGGCGGAAGGTTGAACTGTGGTAAGGAAATAACCGCAGCGATGTGAAAACACGCTGCTGTAAAAATAAACGAGCAGTTTGCCTAGCCGGTGAGCACTCGATGAAGACATAAGCAAGGAAATGAGTAATAGAGTAAGAAAACGCGTCGCGTGTGACGGGGTAATTCGGGAGGAGCCGGGGGGGGGTGTTTGTGTGTGTGTCCCCGCCTCCCGCTGGGCTGCTCCATCGCTCCGCGAGATGGCGCCGTCACCCAGCCCCGCCGCCGCAGCGGCGCCTGCCCGGTCTGCGGGCGTGGGGGCGACCCGAGGGCCGCGGGCCTGTAAGCCGCGGTGCCACCGCGCCGCAGCCGCTGCTGGCGGCGGCGGGAGGGGACGGTAGTCCCGGCTTCGGTTCTTGTGTAGGGAAAGCCTGTTGTGCGCTTGTCGTCCTGCGGCGGCGGGTCGCTGAAGTTAGTTAGCAAATGTACCCAGTGGACGTTACGCGTCGAAAAAGATGTTTCTTTTCGCTTTTACCAAGTATCTTTGCTAGCAGCAGGCGTGGCGTTCACCTTCAAGGAGCTAGCCGGTGCTTTCAGGGAAGGCCAGAGAGCTTTCCCTAAAAAAACCAAAAAGCATTGCTAACACGAACCCTTCTGCGGTACCCTCAGCAGAAGTGAGTTACTGCAACCGGCGTGAAGGCTGACCGCTTCTCCACCCCTAAAAGATGCGAGTCCTGCTTGAGATAAGTGGATGAAGTATTGCGAGGGAGCTGTGAAATTGCTCCCATTGTTGTATCTCTTTCCTGGCTCGAGGGCTTCATATTGAAGGCTGTCTCTGAACAGTCCTGCCTGGAGCTTGCCCATTCCCCAGCAGTTCCATTCTCGCATTCAGATACATGTGGTAACACTGCTGCTTGGTGAAGGGCTGCTGTAACAAGTTAGGTACCCTGCTGTCTTCATCTGGCTGAAAAAACCCAGCCTTTGGATTATGTGACACAGAGCTGGCTCTGGGAAATGTGGAATCATCAGTTTATTGAGTTATACGCTGTTGACTTTTTAAGATCCCCCCCCGCCCCTGTGGCCACAAGAGTAGGGTGTAACATGTAAGTTACAGCACGAACATCATTAATTAAGATGATTATGCCTGGCTTGGTCTTGATACATTTTAAAGTAATCTTCCTACCTATTAATTATAATGCAAAAGACAGCATGGGTCTTCCTAGCAAATAGCTATGATGTATGATTCTTCAGAGCAAGTATTTTTTCCAAGTGCTGAAGCAAACATTTGTCTTAAGTCATCTGAATAAGTGTTCCCAGCTGCTGCTGGTAGGGGACAACTGCCAATTGCCTTTCTCTGGTGAGGGCTGGAATTCCTGTGGCCTCTAATAGAGGGCTTTTGAGGTCCTTTACAAAGTGAGGTGACAGTACCTGCAGAGATCCAGTACTGTAATATGTAATACTGGTGACATTAGCCAGTGTTACAGCATGGCACCAGGCACGGGCTGAATCATGTAGAGGCTGTAATTTTTATGGGGTTTGCAAAGGCTGAATCAGTTCTCTGGTCTGATTCCCAGCATGGACACAGGAGCTGGTCATCTGGTGCAATGCAGGGGGACAGCATGGTGTGGCATGGGAGCACCACAGCAGCAACAATATCTTCAGAGGATGTTGCTGTCAAAGACTGTCTCATGAGACCATAGCTATTGTTCCAAAGTCCCATTCAGGAACCAGGAATGCACATTTTTAATGCACTGAACTGGTCTGGACAGCATCTTGGGTTTGAATTTCAAGGGAAATGCATATGAGCAAAACGTAGGCAAAACCCTAAAACTGTTGGCCCTCGTCTACATCTGGTGTATGTGCATCATATGAAGCCAGTTAATAAGCTGGGTGGATTTGGGCCTTCTTACACTATACAAAGATATGGCCCCAAGGTTATCTGAGTATTACAGACATACATAATTTTACATGCAATATGTATTGCATGTATGTGAAATACATAATATTGTATATCCTTCAGTTACTCTCTACCTTGGATTATTTGTGTGTCTAGAGTAGGTCTTTTTTCTGTCCTCTTACAGGTGACTGTAAACACTTGAGAGACTTCTGATGGAAAATAGATCCCAATTTCTTTCCATTTTTCTCCATACTGGCTTCGTTCCCCTTTTTCTGACTGCAATTTAAGGACCTTCCGTGTATAAAATGTGAGGCATAAATTATACTGATAACTATACTATATGCTAATTACTATATACTATACTGTACTGCAGTTAGTGTGTCTTGTTCTGGCATTGCTTTGTTTCTGTGAGATTGGCAAAGCATGAAGATGGGAAGTGGTGAAAAACAGATGGTGAAGCTCAGGGAATATGTTGTGAGGAGAAACTGTTTGTTGGGAAGGTCTTTTCCTCTTTGCTGTGTGTTTGTCAACATTTTGACATATCTGTTAAAGAAGCAGGTAGAATTTCAGTATTTATTGAAGGGAAATAATAGCAGACTCTTTTGTCAACCAAGTTGAAGAACTTATGCCAGAAATTGCAGGTTATTATACAATAGGGTTTTGGGTTTTTTTTTCAAATAAGAAATAATCAATGGCTATCTTTCATTTCCATTCCATTGTTCATACCCAGGGTGATGTCTCTTTGGTGAGTGTAGTGCTTGATACTGCTTTTGGAGCCTGTCTGTGAATGTGGACAAAGATCCTGGCCTCTTTTGTGGATTCAGAGCTGCTGCTGAAAAGCTCTGTTTGGTAGTTGGCTTTTGTGATGTATGAAAGCACAGAATGATCACTTGGAAAAATCTTTGCTTCTCCCTCTGCCCTTCTCTACTCTCCTGGCAGTTCCACGTCAGCTCAAAACCTGGGCTTGCCAATGGTTTTAAATTGTATCAGGGCTATTGTGAAGAGTTTGGCAATATTAAATGCCACTAATTGAAATGGAGGTTGTGAAAGCACTTCCCATAATATACCAGGTTAAACTCGATTTCAGTGTTTCTTGGGGAGGGTCTTTCACTTCACATGGTATATAATTGCCCATCACTGAGGGTCTGCAGTGTCCCAGCAGTACAAAGAATAATAAGATCACAAATACAAGTAAGGTTTTAAATCAGATATTTGAGAGCACAAGTACATCATTGAAACAGGTTTCAGAGAGCTTTGTTGAATCCATAGAAGTACCATGAGATTTTACTTTGTCCTTAAGCTGAGAGCCTGTTGCTGTGGTACCCACATTGCAGATGGTACCACTTAGTATTCTCTGGCCCTTGTGATACTAAAAGACAAAAAAATTAGGTTGAGGAACATTAAGGGTGAATTATCTTGATTTTCAAAGTTTAACAGAAAACTCCAGAGTTTATTGCACTGCCCTTCTGTCTGTGTAGAATTTTCCATTTTTTAAAGAAAAAATTGTAATTGCAAACGTGGATAATGATCATCTCAAAAATCAATTTGATTTTGATTTTAATGGCTACACTAGTGGTTTTGCCGATTGTAATTTAACAGCCGTAGTGACCTTCCTTATAGGGATAACAGACTGACTCACTCTGTATAGTCACATAGACACACATGCACTCACATTCAATTACATGTATATCTAAGGAGCTACTGTTTAGTTTGGTGTAGCCTACTCACATACACCAGCAGAATCTCCTGCAAAATGTTGGGATTTTTATGTGTAGAAGAGGAATTGTGAGCCCTAGACCATGAGAGAGTTTTTCTGCCTTAAACTGCAGTAAAATGAACCATCAGTTGCTGGGTTTCAGTGAAGATACGGAGCTGACCTCTGCAAAAGACAAACCAGTAGAGAGCAGGGAAGCCCAGCAGCCAGACCCATGAAGTTGGTGTGAGGATGCTGCACTTCTTTCTCTCCTTTTTTTTTTTTTTTTTTTAAAGCAAAGCAACAGAGCAAAAGATGGCTCCTAAGATAACAGCAGAGGCGGTCTGAAGAAGGAAGGTGGCTAGATGCCAGACCTGTGGGAGGAGTCCTTGGGACTGTAGAAATGGATAAGCAAAGCAAGCTAGTATTGGCCTGCTTGGTGGCCTGAGGGTGTATATATACACTGTGGTAGCTGATTGGAAGAGTTACCAGTGAGTAACAGAACTGATAGCAGATAAAGGAACACTGGGCCTGACAGACATGATTCTCTAAGTACTAATTTTGGTGACAGCATAGTCAGGGAAGGGACCCAGATTATTAAAAAAAGTCTATCTCAGTTAAGGAGCAGGACATATATATATATATATGCAGAGTAATGTGTAATTATACAAACATTTCAGTTTTTTAAAAATACACTTGTAGTGTCAAGGCCCAGCAGGGTATTAACACAATCATGTAATTAACATTGCAATAGAGTCATGAATTACTGGTGAAGAATCTCAGTGGGATTGCAAATACATTTTGGGAACAGAGATCATAAAATCAGGTGTTCAAAGAGGTGCACTATTCAGGAGAGATCAATAAAGGTATTGATAATTCTGCTTTCATGGTATAACAGATGACAAAGAAGCAAAAAGGGATAACACTGGTCAGGTAGACCCACTTTGGATTAAATATTTCTGGGAAGGATGGTAAAAAAAAAAAAATTAAAAATCTACTCATCTAGCTGTCATGGTTTAACCCCAGCTGGTAACTAAGTACCATGCAACCTCTCACTCACTTGCCCCCACCCAGTGGGATGGGGGGAGAGAATTGGGGAAAAAAAACAAGTAAAGCTCATGGGCTGAGATAAGAACAGTTTAATAGAACAGAAAGGAAGAAACTAATAATGATAATAATAACAATAACAAAATGACAATAAAAATAAAAGGATTGGAATATACAAAACAAGTGATGCACAATGCAATTGTTAATGACTTGTCAACCAATGTCCAATTAGTTCCTGAACAGTGATCCCCCCAGGCCAACCCCCCCCAGTTCATATACTGGGCATGATGTCTCATGGTATGGGATATTCCTTTGCCCAGTTTGGGTCAGCTGTCCTGGCTGTGTCCCCTCCCAATTTCTTGTGCCCCTCCAGCCTTCTTGCTGGCTGGGCATGAGAAGCTGAGAAATCCTTGACTTGTTGCTAAGGAATGTTTAGACTAACTGAAAACATCAGTGTTATCAACATTCTTCTCATACTGAACCCAAAACATAGCACTATACCAGCTGCTAGGAAGAAAATTAACTTTATCCCAGCCAAAACCAGCACACTAGTATTGAGAGTCTTGTTTGCAGATACCCAGGCTTAGATTTAGAAATAGGTGGGTTTTTATAATTAAATTTGATCTGGAAAATCTAGGTAGGGAAAACAGTAGCTAGGATTAGTAGTATCCAGGTAGTCCTGTGTCCAGTAACTGGCAGATTCCTCCACCAATCATTGATCTAATCGGAGTCATCAGTACTGCAGACTCATTCATAATCAGCAGCAAGGATGTTACCAAAGAATTGGTTAACAAAACCAAACCAAATTGCTTGGATTGACTGAATGCCAGTAGAGTTCCTTTAAATCAAAAGGCAGTTAAAGAAAACTAAGATGTTTGCTTTCCTGAAATAGAGCATCAAGAGTAGTAATGAGTGGAGCAAGGGGGACTAATGAGCTCAAGGACTTGGCCTTAGAGGAGTCTTGGAGCTGCTGACATCAAAAGTGCAGAACCCCTCTCGACTTTGAATGAAGACAAAAGCTTTATGGGGAAGTGCTGTAGAGACAACTGGAACATGAAACATCATGTCTGGCAGAGCAGATTTTATGGTCCTTTGAGAGAATTTATTGGTTTAGATGGATAAGATAAGGATGAATACAAAAGCTAGATAAAGAAGAGATAACAGGAAGCTTTGCTGATGGGGATTACAGGGCTGGAGACATGTTTTTAAACATAGCCTTGAGGGCAAAAATTCATATTGAATAGTTCAAGTATATGATCTTGCATAAAAACTAGCAGTGTTTTTAAGGATGAATTAACATGGGCAGTCATGTTAATGGGGTAACATCCCTTTCCCTCAGGCTCTTCCAGTGGTAGATTATACGTTGTGGTTACAGTCCTCCTCGCCAGAGCACGTCTGTGGCCAGGCTCTGGAGTGCCAATGAAATTGGATACTGACGTGAAGTTAGGAGGCATCAGCAACACAAAGGGGGTGGTGATGTGCTTCAGTGAGGACTGGGCTAATGAAAACTGGATGAAATGCAGCAACGCAAAAGCTAGGTGAAGAAATTAGTGACTAATAACAAGAACTACTCTTACAAACCAAGAGCATAGCACTTGGAAACAGCAAAGTAAATACGCTGGGCATGTTGGATGATCAGAGGTTCACAAGAAGTCATAGGTACAAAGTGACCAGGAAAAAAGTATCTACGATCCTGATGTCTTAAGGTACCTCAAATGAGGTATTGGCAGAAGGGAAAGAACTCCACTGTTCAAGGTGTTCACGTGCAATGCTGTGTACAGTTCCAGTCTCCCATTTTCACCGCAGATAATCTCCAAAGTGGAGTGGCATGGAGGGAAGGGGCACTTAGATGATCAGGAGAATTTAAATCATCTAAGAATATGAAAGCTGAGAAGCAACGAATGTTGCCTGTGAATACATCAAGAGGATAAACTTTGGCAGGAAGAATAGCTCTTTAGTGTAAAGGACAAAACTGGCCTAAAGAGGAATGGATATAAGCTTCAAGAAGTAAATTTGGGCCAGAAGATGATTCCTAACCATTGAAGTGGTATCTTCCTAAGAAGAGTGATGGGGATGAAGAGTGCAGGTAGGTATAAGATGGTACTTGAGGAATCCTGTGACAGGGCAGAGGTCCCTTTTGGTTCTCGGATCCAGCGCCCTGTTACCAGCGTGTGCTTGCAGGGTTTGCAGTTTGTGAAGAAGCATCCAAAGCAGCACGGCAATCCCATATCCCAGTGAAGTCACAGGGCACATGTAAGAGATGAAGTGTAATTATCAGACTTGGAATCTGTGCTCAGCACTGAAAGTAATGCTTGCCTCTGTGAAAAATCAAATTAGATTCCTGAAGACACTCGGTGATCTGGATTTTATTTTTATACATCTTCCAAAAGACTAATAATCGTTGCTTTGGGGACTTCAGGGAGCTCTCATTCCTTACACTATTGGCACTGTCAAAAGAGGAAAATCCACTGGATGGGCCTGGACTGTCAGAGGCTCAAGAAAAAAAATGGATTAGATGCCAGCAGTTTAAATTGGGTCGTGTCTGGATAGAAGTTTTATTTCTTGTGGCAAAGCCTATTATTAAGGATACTGTGAATGATGCCTATTATACTTTAAAATAGTTTCTTTGGTCTCTGGATAAATGCAGCTCTGAGTATTTTGAAAGATCAGCCTACCAAAACGGTGGTATGCAAATCAGTTCCTACCTGCAATGCATTTGACTCCCTATGCTTAACTCGCCTGTTATCCTTATTAATCTGAATACAAAGCTGGGTAAAAAAAGGTTGATGCCTGGTTATTAAAATCAGTATGGTAATGCTCCTTAACATCCTATAACTTAAAACACTGGGAATGGCTTTAACAAAGATTTTGCACAAAACTTGAACTGTGCTCCCTAAACTGTTCAAGGTTAGAGCTTTTAGCAGAGGGTAAGCCTTTCAAAACAAGTTCTTGCACTCTGGAAATGGAGTGTCCAGTGAACTTCCCACCACATAAACTACAGACAGGGCTCTCGCACTCCTGCCACTGTGTGCCTGGTTGTACAGGAGCTCTTTTCCCCAGGCAGTGGCATGTCGTTTTGGAGGCTACCAAGCTGATGGAGTCCTGGGTCTCAGACACAAATAAGAAAAGACATAGATGAGGAAAGACAAAGAACGTAAGAGACAAGAAGGATGTAAAAATGCCATAATGAACTCATGTGTCTTGAGAAAACCTCTAATCTAATGAGAATGGATTTTGTTTGAGAGATTGTACTGGTACAATTAATTATTCATGGCAGCGACATTGTTAGGATTTCATTTTATTTAAAGGCCTCTAAGTGACTTGGAAAATTGGGTTAAGCTGAAGAGGAGTTTCAGGAGAGAGAGGGGAAAGCTTTTCCTTTTATTGGCTTTGTCTAATATTTTCTAGATAGCTATTAGAAGTATAAACACAAATTACACTTAGACTCTAACATTCCTGCATTAAACATGGGCATAAATTTGAACATAAATATGAGATCCGGGCCAAATGGGAATCTAGATGACTTTTTGCGGGATGAGTTAGATATCATTTAAGCGACCTACTATCACTTGTTGGGGACTTGCCATGTTTCAGTGCTGAACATTAACACCAGGCTGTGATCAGTGGCTCCCCATCCGCATTTCCAAACTTGAGCTCCTAATGTCTCACATAGTGGAGTGAGGGGGTACACAGCCTTTCTGCTTGTCCTGCAGTAGTGTAAGTGTGCACACAAATGGAGAATCATGGGGCCATTGCCCTAAAACCAGAAAGGCTTTGGCTGAGGTACATCCAAACCAAAGTTTACTAAGTCTTTCCCTTGCAGCAGTAGAAAGCAAAGGCAGAAATGGTCCTAAAACCCCATAGTGGCTAGACATCTCCTTCATGTGCAGTAGCTAAAGCTTTTTGCACTTGACCGCACCACCAAGTGTGTTGCCTGTATTGACAGACAAAAGCGCTTTCCTGGATCGCTTCCCCCTTCCCTGGAGAGGATGACCTGTACTCCAGCCTATGTGGGACAGGTTGCTTGCCCACAGACAGCCCCATAGTATGGCCCAAGACCATATGCCCTGCAAGGCACAGCTCATGGGAACAAGGCAGGGATTACCCTTCTCTGTTCCCTGACAAATGTCTACCTGAGTCACAGACAGGTTATGCAGCCTCAGAGCTGCTAACACTTGTACACTGAGAAGATTTTTTTTTTTCTTTTTCCTTTAACACATGGATGCTTAGCCTGGGAACTATCCAGGCGTCCAAGTGTTTAAAAAGTCTGGTTTTCTTTTTCTTTTTGTAATGTTTATTTGTTCCGTCCTATGTAATCCTCCCTGTTAACTCATGGACATCATTCAGGGGCAGATTTAAATCGAAGCAGACAGACTCCAGTTCTGCTCTGTCCCTTGAACAGTGGAGATTTGTTTAAAAGCGCTGTCAGGACCACACTTGGTATGACTGGAATGCTCAGGGCTTTATTTTTCATTTTGCATCACGTGCAAAGAAACCCGACTATAGCTCGAGATGTTCATGTGGCCGTGGTGGTACCCTTCTCTGTCTTGGTTGGCTGAGGGTTGTTACTGGGGACACTCACAAACAATGGACTGGCCACCATGAGGAATGTGGGGGATAAAGCTCATATGGACTGAGGCTTGGGGCCTTGGGAAACCACATTGGGCAATGGCTTTTAAAAATGAAAAAGCATGTCTCCAAGTACTGGTCTGGATCCAGTTTCAGGCTCGGCCTGAAACCCAGAAACAATCACTCTCTTGCTTTCATGTCTGGAAGGGTTTGTTTCACAACATTTATATCTAGCTGACACTGGGAAGGAAAAAGCCCATTGAAATTTGCTAATTAAGAAGTTTCAATAGGACGACAGCCATTTGCCCTACATTCCCCAAGCATTGTCTTACATAAAAATCCACAACAGCTCCAAGCTCTAGCTCACCTGAAAAATAAGCTGGGCCACAGCAAGGTTTTGGCTGGCATGAGTGGTATCACCTGGGTCAGTTCTGCATCAGAAGAAAAAGCAGCAGCTGTTGCTGGTTTGCTAAGGCTGTGGTTTGCCAGCAGCATCTCCCAGGTGATGTCTTGGGTGGCTTTTTGGAGCTGCAGCCCAGCCAGGTTGGGAAGTCATAGCCTTGCAGCCCCCCTCAGCTCTCCTGCACCTCCCCGTTGGTGGTCACTGCACCTATGAAGCTGGATATGTGTCCTGGTTTCAGCTGGGATAGAGTTAATTGTCTTCCTAGTAGCTGGTACAGTGCTATGTTTTGAGTTCAGTATGCAAAGAATGTTGACAACACTGATGTTTTCTGTTGTTGCTAAGTAGTGTTTAGTCTAGAGTCAAGGATTTTTCAGCTTCTCATGCCCAGCCAGCGAGAAAGCTGGAGGGGCACAAGAAGTTGGCACAGGACACAGCCAGGGCACCTGACCCAAAGTGGCCAACGGGGTATTCCATACCATTTGACACCACATCTAGTGTATAAACTGGGGGGAGTGAGGGCAGGGAGATCGCCGCTCAGGGACTAACTGGGTGTCGATTGGCAGGGGGTGAGCAATTGCACTGCGCATCATTTGTACATTCCAATCCTTTAATTATTGCTGTTGTCATTTTATTAGTATTATCATTATTAGTTTTTTCTTTTCTGTTCTATTAAACCATTCTTATCTCAGCCCATGGGTTTTGCTTCTTTTCCCGATTTTCTCCCCCATCCCACTGGGTGGGTGGGGGAGTGAGTGAGCGGCTGCGTGGTGCTTAGCTGCTGGCTGGGGTTAAACCATGACAGCATGCAATTGCTTCCTCGGAGGGCTAGAGGCATCGCAGGTTGATCTTTCTGAAGTGTGGAGTGTCTCTAATTGCCACCGCAACATAAAGATAGGGAGAGCGCTCAGTGCCTCATGGATGGAGGCTTTATAGACTAACGTGGCCTCCCAAAGCACGTGTAGGCAAACACATTATACTGGCAGTGAATTGATTTCCAGTGAAGAGCTTGAGATGTCTCAGCTCCAGGACTTCAGGTGGTGTTCCCTTGGACACTGTTATATCCTGTTTTATGATGCATATCACATAAGGATGGTCTCTGCTGCTTCTGGTAGTGTATTCCAGACTGCTTGTTTTCCTCTGGCTGCAGCCGGGGAGGGTTGAAAAGGTCTTCTCACAGTGTCTCATCTTAATCAGTCTGAATGGGTGATTGTTTCGGGCTGCAAAGCCTCTCCCTCAATTCCTTGGGGCCCTGCTCTTGCTGGGCACCGAGAGGAAAATTTCTGCACTTTTAAACACTGGGGCTCGCAACCTCCCCAAACTTCCAATAGATGAAATGTGGCTGCAGCCCGACTGTTTATTTAGACTTCAAGAAGCAAGAACCACAGAAGGAAAAAATCTATCCAAATAATAAGACCTTTTCTCCTGATGACTTTTTGATGACATTATTTTGGTGGCTAGACACTTGACTTTACAGTATGTAAATATTCAGTTGTTTTCCCATATGAGGAGAAAATTAAAGTCAAATAAATTCAAGTCAATTTGGGACTCTCATATCTCTCCTTTTAAAATGTTCCCTATTATTTTTGCAACTAAGTAATATGTGTTTGACTAACCATTCATTTTTCCCATGGGTAACCTTGGATAAACACAATAATTTTAAAAATAGAGGTGAAAAGTAACTTCTCAGTATGATGATCCTAGCACAGAGCAATACTTTTATCACTCATTGTCCGCCATGGCAAATGTAAAGGTTAATCCTGTACATGAAAGTTGACTGGTTGATCCTTAACTCATGAAGATGGTTTTCCTTTGGTACTGGTTTGCACAAACTTGAATTACTCTTCCTGGGACTGTAGTGGCACTATTCAAACTGTTGAAGTGCAGCGATGCTTTTCTAATCATCCATTATTAAATCTCAGTCATCCAGGTCCTTGCTAAGCAACACTTCTGATGATGTTCTTTAGCTCCAGCCCAATTTTTATTCAACTGAATTTCAAAACCCCTCTTCACTTTATTAGAGCAGTATGTTAGCAGCTAGACAACAGCCTTGTTGAATCAGGGGAGTACAAGTATGTGTTGCTTTACAAACAGATCCAAACTCTACCACCAGCTATGCAAAGGTTTGAGTTTCTGGGCTCAATTGGCCCATTAGTCTACTTGCACACTTTCATCCTGTTGACTTCAGTGAGAATGAATACCTCCTTTAGTGTAGATTTAACTCTCTTCCTCATTTGGGAAGGATTTTGATATGTCTTCACCTTTGAGTATTTGTTTAAGAAGTCAAGCCCTTCTTTGGGGAAGATGAGAGACTTTGGGGCCCTACCTCTCTGATCTTTGTAAGAAGAAACAGTACTTCCTTCCACAGGGCAGTAAAGAGAAACATCATGTAGTCCTAGGGCAGGAATTGGTGCTTGCTTTGGTTCCTTTAAGGGTTCCAGACCAAAAATCCTGTACTGCAGGTTCCCTAGCAAACCAGGAAAAAGCCCTTTGAAGAATGTCACCATGTGCTTTTTCTAGAAGAAACATAGTCAGAAAAACTAATGGCATCTACTAAGCTCTGTTACCTCAGGATGAGATGTCTTGAAACAGCATCAGCTGGGAGAAAGCTGGTTCCAAGCTACAGCTGATATGAATTAGCACAATCCCAGCAGGAGCCTATAGAAAGGCTGGGAGCCTTGTGTGGTTGGTTGGTGTTAGGTCTGCAAGGGCGTTTTGTGTCAGATTGGTCTGAGTTAGTGTTGTGAGCATAAATGCTGAGTGGTTAGGAAGTTCCTTGTCCTTGAGGACTGTGTTGATAGATACAAATTTTTGAGAATGTTGAAGGTCCCTGAACCGGCAGTAAAATGCTGTAGGAGGGCTGTGTAGGACAGGATAGGTGGAGACAACTAGGTGCTATCTCTTCATGGATACTGTCCCTTTGATTTGGGCAGACTGGTATGACTACAAGGCAAGTTATCTGGGACTAAAAGGTAAGTGGAAAACTGATTGGTCTTCATAGAGGCTGATAGCAGTGAGAGGAGTAAAAGTTTCAGTGAAAAGGAAGAGGGTAAAAATAATGTGCAACTGAACAATGTTGAAGCTGAGCAAGGAAATACAAAGCTAAAAGAAGTGTCAGCAATCCTAAGCTTGAAGTCACTTGCTAAGACTTGTTGAAGGCACCTGGATGTCTAGTTCCCATCCCATCTCAATGCCTTGAGTAGCTAGAAAATGCTTCAGGCATTCAAACTTTGTGTAGAGCCAACATGGAAAGGGACAGCTGACAAAGTTGTGGCAAGTCAGTTTGGTTCACCAGAGCTGGCTGCTAAAAAGTGCCTTTTAGCGAGCTCTGTTTTGGCTGCCTCCTCTCCTGGGACTTGCGTTGCCTGGGCTGGACTGGATGCATCGTTCTCTCCCTCCTTCCCCTTGGCTTTTGCAGGCTTGGACCTTCCCCCAGAGCTGGCTGGTGTTAGTTTGACATCACCCCCCAGCAGTGATAAGTATGTGTTTGCTTTTTTGTTGAACTGGAGCTTGTTTAAATACATCAGTGAAATACTGTGTACTGGGGAGCAGGAATAATAAACTTCTGAAAACTCTAGGCTCCTGGCTGGTGCAGGAGAATGAGTGATGAAGACTCTTGCCTGCAAATCCTGGCACTAACAGGTCCTCTTAATTTGGTCCAGTGAGACTCTGTATGTGGGTGCTGGATATGGTGGCATAACTTTACACAGGTGAAATGATTTGTCCTGTTTCTCCTGTTGCATGTCCCAGGATACTGGGAGCTGGTTATTTGAAAGGAAGCGGAAAAAAGAGAAGTGGTTAGATTCAATGAAAGCACAAGTTCCATTATTTTTCTTCCAGCCCTTAATTATTTTTTCTGCTTGCTTAGCTCAGTTAACACATGGAAAGGGCTATGCAGTTTGGTGCCTGATTCTCAAAGTTTAAATGTACACCTCCTCAGTGTATATTCCTCATAGGTGTTTTAATGCTTTACTATACAGATAGGTACCAGTGTTGCTTCCTAATGTTGGATGTTCTCCTAGTTTAGTATACAGAGCTGGCTAGATTACATTTTATACTCTTAGCAGCTAAATGTTTAGTCCTCAGAAATAATCCTCCTTCTTGGAGCCAATTCTTTTCCCAGTTGGATCTCAAAACTGGACTTCAAAGCTCCATAGAAATTGAAAGTTGAGACCCATCTATATTATTCTTAGGCTGTAACAGCTGCTGTATTTGAAGCGCACTACAGATGTACTTGAACTGTAAGCTGCCTACCCAGGAATCAGCAGAACTTAGGTCAGAGCTCAGCAAAGACTAAATGCTGAAATCCTGTTACTCGGCTGAATTTTGTATTAGAGTACCTCTGCACCAAAGTGCAGTTATTGTAGTGACTGCAGTGTAGGCATAGCACAGGCATTCTTGTGTATCCCATTAGGCATCTAATACTCTCCAAGTCTTGGGTTTACATCATCTGGGTGTTTTTTGTTTATAACCATGGTGGTTTGAAGTCCCCAGAAAGCTGTGCAAGGTTGATGTAAATCTTCAAACTCATTGTGGGTTTTGCTTCTAAAGTGAAAAGGCTGTGTAAAGGAGAGTTTGGTGGGTTTTTTTGCATTGCTATTCCCCCCCCCCCCCCGTAATTGGGGCATGTGGAAAAATGCTCTGTATGCTGCTCTGACTTTGTGTGAATGATCATACTGTGAGTGAGAAGATCTGGCTGCCCATGGCTGTGTGGCCCTAAGGATGAGTGTCTGCCATGGAGGTACCATGTGTTCCACGCGGGCAATCTTACCTGGGCACTGAAGCAGGGGTCCTAGCTTTGGTTTTGAAGCAACAGCATTAAAACAGACCTCTCTGAATATGGCTCATTATCTGGCCAAAATCTGGTGACTTTTGTAAATTGAGTGTGAATTTGTGCATGTGTGTGTGCCTGCACCACTGTTTGTTGTTCCACAGCAGAACTGCTACCCAGAAGAATAGCTGCCTAGATGGATTTGAGTTATGTACCGAGACAAAGGTAAAGAAATGCATATATATTTCATAGGATATGAATTGTTCTGTTTAAATATAGGCCACCTCTTTTTGAAATACCACCAGATTGCTCCTCTTCTTTTAACTTTGTTAGCAAAACTAATTACAATATACTGAGAGAAGTTGTATGTTGTTCCCGTAGTTGAATACATTCTTCTGGCTAAATTCCTTTACATGGTTTATACCCTAAACAGCTAAATGTTTAGTCCTTATAAATGCTTTCCTTTCAACACTGTTTCCTTCATACCAGGGTGCGGGTGGGATTCCCAGCCTCAGGCTGATCTGCAGCTCTAGACTGAAACTAAATACAATGCCCTGGGACCAAGTCCCATAATCTGCAGAAGTTGGGCAAAAGGAAATGTTTCTTGCGTTAGCTCAGCTTGTGGCCACACTGGGAGAATTTGTTTTCACACCAAACAGTTGGCTGACTTCTCTGTTGGGGGGAAAGGAGAATCAAGGACTGATCTCTGAGAGCAAAGGTTTTACCTAAGCACTAGTCTTTTACAGAGACATGCTGTTATTTTTCAATGGTTGCGCATATACAGTACTTGCCTCCCTGAAACAAACATAAACATTTTGCTAGTAGTGCACTTCTGTGTGCAACATTAGGGTTCAGGAGACTTGCTTATATTTGCTTCTTGCTGCCTTTGAACCATCAGACAAGTGGAGTAGAGCTTGTGCTGCACAACTCTTGCCTAGCTCTTCTTCCCAGAACTTGAATTTTGATGGCCCTGGTGACAGGGTTTGGGTAACTTAATGAAGCCTGGGGCTGTTTGCAGAGCGTTGCTCAGCATATACTTTTTTTTTTAGGTTGACTTCCAAGTTCAACATATTTTAAATACTGGTTTGAAAACACCATGTGCCCTCGTGATTTTTTTTTTTAAACTGATTTTCCCCATGCAGTTCAGTGGTATCTTGCCAGGGTCTAATCATGGCAAATAACTTCCAGTAGCTAATTTCCACTTTTTACTAAAAATTTTGGACTATCTTTTTGACTGATGGACAGCATAACCACTTCCAAACTCTATATGGTACCCTTAAAGAAGAAAATAGTCTTGCATTGCCTTATAAAAGCTATTCTGACTTGAACATGGTTCTTGAGGTCTGGAATACTGAACCACAGTTCAATGCTGAAGTCCTGGCATTTGACATAATGACTTACAAGAAAAATGTATGTAGTCGAGTAACCAGGAGATGTATGTATGGAAGTTGGCAAATGACTATTGCCATTGTACTTACTGCTGGCAGTGAGTGAAAGTGCCTGTGAATGGCAAAGCATTGAATACAGGTTGAATATAGGTTCTGCATTTGCATCCAACGATGTTTTTCCCTTTTAGGGGTGTATTATTTTTTTGCTAGTTGGTACGTATTCAATTTTTTCTATTTCTCTTCTAGAGTCCGCTCAAGAAGATCACAAACTACTGCTGACAGAAAAGGAAGGCTGAGTCAGTTGTTAGTATTAATTGCCTGCTGTTTGATATTCTTAACCTTATTGCGTAATGGCATGTGTATGGATTTTGGAGGACAAGAGGGATTGTGAAGGTTGAGGGGAATAAAATTGAGGCCTCCCTGGAAATAAGATTTAGCTTTATGTTCTGGCTGAGGAGAGAAAAAATGATCATGAAAAAACTTTTGCTCCTTAATCACTGTCTTAGCCTATCTTGTCCACCAGTTTCTTTCCTTGCAATGACATCACCTGAAGCAAGCGTTTTCTGAGTAAATCCATGTAATGCCAGTGGTAGACAGAACACAGCAGAGCCCAGTACGATACTGGCATATGGCTGGTTCTTTGGCCATATAGGTGGCTGAACACCTCCTGTCAGTTTGTCTGTGCCCCATCAAGTTCAGTGGTCAGTGGATTGACTGTGAGATGCTTCCCATCAGCACCTGTGGGTTTGCTCTCATTAGAGCTTCTAGACAGTTTGTCAGTCTAAGCAGATGGATTATTTAGGATTTAGGAGAACTGACCCTTCTTGGAGCCAAATCCTTCTGGGGCGACTAGATGCACAAGTACAGCTACAACCAAGATGGCTGGAAATGGAAAGGGAATAGCACTTCCTTGCAAATTTATCTGGGGAAAGCACTGCACTAAAAAGCAAAGTATCATTTTACTAAACCTATGCCAGTCTATACTAGACTTTACCAGCAGTGGATTTTGTCAGGGCTTTGCCATAGCAAGTAGTAGTGTTCTCATATAGAAGTAGCACAACAGATTAGACAACTATTGCAAGTATGCAGGAGTGTTTATTGCCTGAGTTGGAGAGTAACTTTTGACTGTCTCAGTGAAAGTGAATGTACAGATGTGTTGATTGCACCAAGCAGTGGGTATTTGCAGAGCAATTAGCAGCCCCTTGCTGTTAAAGCAGAACAGGCTGTTGAGATGCTTGGGAATTGTGACTTGTTCTGTGCTACCTATGCCCAGTACTTGCTGTGAGATTGGAAGTGTGATGTTGCAGAATAGAATAAGGATGGTCTAATCCTGGCATGAACTCTGTCTTCTGGATAGCAGGAAAAGAGATTTGGACAAATGAGAGCAGAAACTTTGTCCCAGTGCATTCTGCCAAGCTCATGCAGGCAGGATAGCTTGTAGATCTGCTTTCCTGGATGCTGGGCTGAAGGCAGGTACTGCGGTAGACCATGAACTCTTCTAGGCAGCAGCTGGCTGATGCCTTTTCTCATGATGTGGGCACAGACTTGCCAAGATGAACCTCCTGTCATAAGAAGAAAAAGCTGTGTGTTTAACCTATGCGGAAGCCGGTTATTGCTAGCTCCGATTTTTGCTTTGAGGTTCAGGCCATAACCTGATAAAATTCATAAAGTCAAGCAACTGAATTAGCTTCAAATAACCTGTAGTGAATGCAGTGCTCAAAGGCATATTCAGTTGAAACAACCCATGCTTAATCTGACTCTTCCTTCTTGAACATATGAATCCAGGAGTTGCAGATGGTTTTGATGTGAAACTGTAAATGAATACCTGGTGGACAGCTGTTTGAAAATGGAAGTTTGGGTTAATCTGAGGTTAAGCTTTTAGAGAGATCAGTAAAATGGAGTCAAATTTTGCATCTTGCTGTGGCTTCTAAAAATAAGTTGAATATTTGGTGTGGCCAAGCACCAGGAACACCAACCATTAAATACAACTCCTTATAACTTGTAGCTAATTCAGTTAAGCTTGACTCTTCTCACCCCTTTCCTCTCCCCTTTGCTGCAGGGAGAGGCTGTACTAATAGTTAGTAGTGAAATGGACCGTGTGTGCTAGATGTTAAATAGTCCAGCTGTTTAGGCAGAAACTTCTAGATTTGAAGTATCAGAAATCTAGATTTGGGCTGTCTGATGATTTTTGTGGAGCTCCTCTACAGGAATTAATGCAAGTATAGTGTGAGCATGTTTTAGGCTTGAACCTTGCAGGGGCATACCATAGCAGTTCCCTGAGAGAGTGTCTGCTTTTGTAAAAACATAACAATGCTTTTAGGGATGTGTAGGAAGAGTCTAAGTTTAAGCCAGCATTTAACACTGGAGTAACCCTGCCTTGGGTTTTCAGGGCATTTAGGTACCTACTGCTTCCTGCAGGCTCAATAGCTTTGAAATCTAGCCTAGAGTATTTTGAACTCTGCCCTAGGTAAGAAAGCCAAAGATAGCACTGAAATGTTCATTTTCTGTGTATTTCTAAACTTAACCAAATAAACTTCAACCTAGATAGATTGTCAGTTCAGTGGCTTACAGCAAAACGTAATAAAATGAATAACTTTAGGCTTTAATATAATTCCACACAATTGTATTACTGCCCAATTACTCTTTGACCTCTTTGGAACCATGCTTCCCTTGAAATGCACACGGTCTACAGTTCTGACTGTCCTCTTGGCATCTTCTGTGTCAAGCAAATCAATAACTTTAGTTTCGTATCAAGCCTCTGGCTCCTGTTTGTAGGAGCACAGCTGCGTGAAAGGTGGCATGTGTCCTGGATGAAGAGTTCATCTACTCAATGGCTACAGAAGCTTGCTCGGTTTCACAGACCCTAGAGAACTCAAGACAGCTATTTTCTTCCTGAAATCACTAAGCAAATATGACGATTATCTTCTGTCAGTGCCTGAGCTTTTTGAGGTCAATAGGCTGTTCCTCCTGATAAATTAAGGCTACTGATCTAATCCTGTCACCTCCTTCAATAGCATATCCAGTCAACAGTGCTAACAGGTATCTTCACTGACTTTGAACAAGTATGATGGGATATTCTCTGGTTCTGATTTAGGGAATAACTTCAGCATCTTCCTAGTTGTTTTCATTTATGAAAATATTTTGCATTAATTGATGCTTGGAAAAGAAAGACATTGAGGCAGCAGCTGGTGCTGGAGAATCTAGAAAGGGCATCAGAGAGGTAGACTTTTGTCTACAACTGGTTTGAAATGTGTTGTAGGATTTTTGTTAGCCCACAGAGGGTGCAGGACTCTTGATCTTGTCCTTGTGTGATACTGACTGGAATATGGTACCATATTTTGTGCAGTTGAGCAAGGGGCCATAAAGAGGAAATGCAGGTAACTTATATGGACTAAATAATCCTGGTCATCTTGCTTTAACATCCTGAGGGTTAAAGATTCAAACAAGAACTTAAAGGTCTGTGGGATCAGACTTAAGTGCTGAATACCCACAAATCGTGCTGAGTTTATTATACTATGGAAGTAGAAGGAAAAAGAACAGGTCAGCAGGTCACTTGATCAGACCTGAAAAAAACCCCATAACCGTATTAATGGGTAGAAGCCACATACCGAAGTCTGGAAAACTGAGAATTGCCACACAGTCTGAGAGCAGTTGTATCTCACAAGTGGTGTTTTTAATGAAAACTTCTTTCCAAATGCTGAGTCCCATAATGTTCTAGACATTTCTAAAACTGTAATGAAGAAAGAACTCTTTTAATTAAGAAAGGAGTATTTATTTTCTGCAAGACATCATTGGAATATGTAATGCATTTTATATTGGTGTGTATGTCTAATATTCCTTTTCAACTTCCAGTAGAGCATTTGAGTGCTTTGAAGACCTGCATTAAACCTCATTACTGTCTCCGAAGCTATCCAGCTAAGAGTCAATACCCATAATCAGAAAGGACAAGTCTTTAACATGTTGATATGTGGAATGTTCTACCTGACATGCAAACTGTGTGGCAGGAGGCTTCACGTTCACAGTTTGATGGGTGTCTTGATCCAATGCAGTCTCCTGTGTTACTTTGAAATATGGCCCTGGGTGGTGTCTGTCAGACAGCTCCTGATTAAAAGAGGTGTCCCTGGAAGGGACGAGACTGCTGGTAGTGCATGTCTCCATATCTGCTGGTGTGGCTTCCCATAATGTGGCCACAGAGCAGGAAGTATAGTGTTAATAGGAAGCAATGGTATCTTACTGAACAAATGCTTTCTAGTTCATTTAACTGCTTGAGTAAAACATCTCAGGACCCTCTAGTTTGTAAAGTTACTATTACCTTTGCAATTTTAAATTTTTTTAAATAATCTTTCATTTACAGGTAGAGGGGATCAACTGGTATGCCAGCATTCAGTGAGTTTCTCCCTCTGGATATGAAAGGAGAGACTAGACGGGAGAAGTAGTGATGAACATGGACTTCTAGATTAGTGTTGTTGAAATTGAGATTCTGAAGGCAAGAGAAAGGCATGAGAGATGTGACCATCTCTTCCAGCTTTAGTGCTTTCCCTAATGAATAATAGAAATGGCAAGATTTGGGGTGTACAGATGCTTCAGGTCTCTTAAGACAGCATGTCCTGAAACTTGCTTACTTTTCTCCAGCTGTGAGAGTTGATCTCTTACAATACAGTGGAGAAAGAAAAGAAGAGATTTAAAAAGAAAACAGCAGGGATGATTGCAGTGAAAGAGAAATATTAAATGTAGTTTAGAGCTGGGGGAACCTTTGTTTTGCAGATTATTTTCTGGCTTTCAGCCTGATCCAGGAAACCACTTCTATCAAGAGAATGAAAGATTAAAGCCAGAAATTTAATTGCTTCAGAAAAAAGATTTACTACCCATGAGGTTCATCGGCATCCAAAATAAGGTCTGTTCTGTAGTGTACACTACATCTCAACCATGCTGAAAAATATTGCAGAGAAAAAGAAATCCTTGCATCTCCAAGAGCAGGCTTCTAGTTCCACCACAAGAAAGTGATTTCTCAATACCACTGGAATGTGGTTTCTAGTACAGAATTTCTGCTTACAATATTCTCCTGTCATCTGGTGAATTTAAAGAATGAAATTAAAGGAGGAAATATTTTGTTATTATAGATCAAATAAATTAAGGCCTGGTTAGATGAATAGCTTGCTGGGTTATCCATAAGACACTTTATTTTTCTTCATGTCTCAATCATATAAAGTAGTATAAATGTTGCTCTTCTGGTTATTAGCATGTGATGCAACACATACTATATTTTTGTAGGACAGTGCCAAGAAGATAGCTCTTCTAGAGCAAAACGGGACAGCCAAGAGGCTTTAGAAATGTCAATTCAGTATTTTCCAAGTTGTGCTCTTATTACTGTGACTGTTATTAAAAACAACAACAAAAAAAAGTGTGGTTTTAGTCTTTGCAAAAAAACCAAAACCCATGGAGTAACTACATGTGTTAGGACTTCATATTCTGAGTAAATGTGTTACCTTGCTGTGGATTACCTGCCTAGCAGGATAAGGGCTTTCCTTCCCCAAAGGGCAGCAACAGAGGTAGTGGAGTAAAAATATCAAACCTTTTCTGTGGCTTACTAATTTTTTGCATTAGCAGAGCATCTAGAGCCTCTAGCAGGAACTGTGATCCCTGGAAAACTGGGATAGAGAGCAGCAGCGTGGGTGTCTGCAGTGCTCAGTAGCTGTAAGGTCAATTTAGCACTAAAAAGGGAGGTTCTGGACTGCCAGTCCAAAGCCATACACCCGCAGAAATACTGTGTTTGTCTTCCCCCGTGCACTGGGAGGAAAGGCAGTGACTGGGCTCTGGAGGGGACCTGACTCCAGTGTACCTCCATCAGGAAGGACTGTGCTGGAGAGGAACCTCTGAAGGATGAAGGAAAAGAGGGACAGTCTGTGCTCAGAGATATTCCTGCTCCTGTGCCCATGGTTCAATCCTGACAGAGAAATGGGTCAAAAGCAGCACTGAGGTGAACTGCTAGACAGCTTTAATCAGTGGAGAACATTGTCCTAAGGGAGTTCTTGTATTTCAGAGTGTAGTCCACTTGTATTGTGCTTGTCACGGTAAGATCACCAACATCCTTCTGGGTCACAACCTTTGCTAGAAATGGGCGATTTGGGGAAAAACCTGAAGCTGGTGCCAGGCCAAAGCATCTGGTTTACTTCCGTGTGTTCAATCACCAGTAATACCTTTAAAGTTATCTGCAGACAAGTAAAATACAAAAATATACCAAATGATATACATTAGAAAGTGGTTGCCAAGAAATAATGACAGTATATTATTTTCGCTGGCTCTTTCTTTTTTTGGCTCATCCATGTCTGTGAGCCCTGAAACAAGTCAGACCCAGTAAATGTGTTGGAATTTGAATTTCAGATTAACCACCTTCTCAGCAGCCCTCTGGCAATGTGTTTGCCCCAATAGCTGATGTATTTTGTGGTTCTGCCATGGACTGCATGAGTCAGGAGTTGCAACAGAAGTTACCTTACTGAAATTAACTTGAGAACAAGATCTTCCCTGGATGGGAAGATGGAGCTCTGACTGCGATCCAATTTAAAAGTTAAGCATAAAAGAAAAAATATCAACAAGTACAACTACCTGCTGAATCTTTGATTTCAGTATTCGTTAGCATGAGTGGTTGCTCGCCCCTTTTCCCAGCTCAGCCAGACAAGCCTATCTGCTTTGTAGTTAACAGACTGGTGTCTGGTGGCTCAAAAACTCTGCTCATCTCACTGGTCTAGTGTTTCAGAAAGGCTTAAATTTGAAAAAATATAAACATCTGGGTTGCATTCCCTAATTATCCTTGCATATCCTGAGTTGAGAAAGCAGTGTGTTGGATAAGCTGGCGTCTGAAGGTTTAAAGACTTCTGGTTAGTGCTTTGTAAGATATAACTTGGCATTTTGTGGAATTTTTTTCAGAACATATTCATTTCTGGGCTGTATTTTCCCTCCTTCCTTTGAAGCTTGTTTTCATTTTTTTAATATTGTTGTGATTTAACTAGAGAACTGGTCTTACTTTTGAATGTACTAAGTTCTTCTCCTTTGACTTTATGCCTATGAGTAGGTACCAGGCATTTAAGTTAAAGGATCAAGGACTGCTGAGGGGTTTTCCTGCAGCCTGTTAGCTCTTTCATGAAGAATTCAGTGGTATCTGAAGTAGCTTTCTTCTTTCTAAAGCTGTAATGAGGACCAGTACATTTGCGAGGCTTTATCCCCTGTGCCTTTTAAATAGCTTTACTTTTTACATGGCAGAGTTGTAGCAGAGGTCCCTTGCTGTATATGGCATGTGTGTGAAGACGATGATTTTGGCAGGATCCACAGTAAAATGTCAAGGCGTGCACAAGAAAAGCATCTTCCCAATCCCTCCTCCCTGCCTAAAACCATTTATTCCCAGCAGAAAGCAGCTGACATCCTCTAGCAAAGTCTCATTGGATTTGTAGATGCTGTGAGGTTAGTACTCTGAGCATGTAATAATACACCTTTCCGGCATAAAGAATAAGATAATTGAATTAACAGGAGGAAAACGTTAGTGTAGAGTAGGTCATGAGGTGGGACGAAGGTTGAGCCAAGTCTACTGATGTTTACTCCTGTGATGTGGTCACCGTGACTGATGACAAAGTTGCAAGGATAGAGAGCTGAGATCAGTGACAGGCTGAGGATGCTGCTACTTTGCGATGGGGTTCTTTTAGATTGCCTGTCTCTGTCAAACAAAAGAGGAAATAAGTGCGTAGAGTTTGCTCTGGAAAGACTCCCCCTATCTTGCAGGTACTTGCTCAGCATAATTTTATTAAGAGGAAAAATACTTTCCAGTTAGCTAAAAGATCCTTATTTGTTTATTCCATTTGACTAAACCATGGAGGTCTGGGGGGAAAGTTCAATGCTATGTTTGGGAAATAGGACACATGGTCTTTGCTTCTGCTAACAGGAGACTGGGACTCGATCTCTCTGTCCTGCCACTGGTGTAAAAAATAAGATTAAGAAGTGGCCCTCAAATGTGTCATGAAAAGGCCTGCTGAAAAGTCCCCTAATTTCCCCAGAATTAAAATAATATGTGGCTGACAGCTTCACTTAAGCCAAGATGCACTGGGCAATTGGGCATTGGCTAAATTCCCCCTGCCATGACATATCTTTAGCAGTCAAGGTTTCCCACCATCTAATCTGCTACTGAAATGAAAGTCATTATCTCCTTGCTAGTGCCAGTGGGGTGCAAGCCTGGCCAAAAGCAGCCCTGGGAGATGGTAGCTGTGCTGCAGGTGCAGCTCTGTGGGACAAATTCCTGCTGCTGAGGGAGAGCCTTGAGGCATAAAGGGAGAAATGCAGAGATGCCTTCTGAGTCTATTACACCTCAGTGAGGACCGAACCAGAAATGCAGCCTGTGCCTCCCAAAGAAGGAAGTTTGTTCTCCTGGGCAAGCAGCTTGAAGACCCCATTTTCTATTACACTGTGAAATGATGAGCCCTTGGGCACTGATCCTGTTCAGGGTGGAGCTGAGACATCCCATAGCAGAACTTGCTTTCTGTGGCTCTGAATCAGCAGGACATGAACACCTCTGTGCTCTGCTCTTGAAACCTCTCTGGGAGGTCAGAAAGCCATGGGCCCCTCTGTCCTTTGGGCAGGACTATTTGCCATATCAAAATGACTATGGACTCTCTAAATCAGATAAACTGCTCTTCAAGATCTCTGTTCCTGCTGAGAGATGGAGAGGCTTGCTTGTAGGGTGCCTGCTCTGGGGCAGGGATTGCTGTGAATCCCCTCTGACTTGGAGGGATTGCATGCGGGCAGCTGGGGAGCTGCAAAATTTCCTGAGGTGCCTAGGAGCTTCAGGAGTCATGGCAGGATACTCCATTGTGGGGGAAATCAAACCAAAATGTTCCTTGGATGAAAAATAAGCAGTCTCTTCCTTTGACATACTATGTCAAAGTGGTTAGTTTTCACACCGGGGGAAGAAAGCACTCTCAAAATGTCAGTTTGCAAGGAACAGAAATGCCAAGTGATCTGTGGCTTCTCATTTTGGGGGCAGTGATGCAACAAAAGCCCTAAAATATGCATCAGCCAGCTATGTGCTCACACTTCCCTTTGAAAACACCATGGCTTTCTTAAACTTTCTCAAACTGAAGCTTTTAAGGCTTTCCCAAGGACTGCAGACCTCCCTGTACTTGGGTTCTTACCAAGGAGGTTCCTCAGGGCTGGAGGATGAAAAGGGGGCTATTGTATTTCTTGGTCATCTTGAAAAGGACTTGCAACCTCATCAGCAACCCCCTCTGGAAAAGTTTAGGAGCAATGCTGACCATGGCTGTGAAAAATGCCTGTGATGGCTGTCCAGCTGTTATTACATAGCACCTGCAAGATGCATGGGTAGGAGAGACTAGGGAGGGTTTTGGAGAATTTGAGGCATGAAGAAAAGATATCCTAAGAGCAGATAAAACTAAGGGGTTTGACCTCTCAGCCCTATATGTTTTTGTTTATACCTGTGCAGTATACATGTGTAAAATACGTAAAAATTACTTTGCAAAGATTGAATCAATTAAACAATGGTCAAGGCAAGAAGGAAAAAGGCCCTGCATGTGAACTAGAGCAAGGCAGGGGAAACTACTTTTAGGTCTATTTATCATTTATGATATCTGACCATATGTTATGGGTCTGTGTGGCACAGGTTTTTTTTTTGGTAGCAGGGGAGGGACCGCAGCGGTGGCTCCTGTGGGAAGCTGCTAGAAGCTTCCCTACCTCCAAGTCAGACCCGCCGCTGGCCCAGGCCGACCCAATCAGTGACAGTGGTAGCGCCTCTGGGATAATATATTTAAGAAGGGGAACAGGCAGTGAGTGGTGGGATTGGAATGTGAGAGGAACACCTCTGTAGATACTGAGGTCAGTGAAGAAGGAGGGGGACGAGGTGCACCAGAGGAGGTAGATGCCCCTGCAGCCCATGGAGGTGAGCAGTGATGTGGAGGCTCCTGAAGATGGCCGTGACTCCATGGGAAAGCCCATGCTGGAGAATTCTGTGACTGAAGATCGGCCCACAGAAAGGACCCACACCAGGGAAGCTCGGGAAGAACTGAAGCCTGCGGAAAGGACCCACACCACAGAAGTTTGTGAGGAACTGCAGCCCACGGAAAGGACTCACGTTGGAGATGTTCATGAAGGTCTGTGTCCTGCAGGAGGGACCCCACAGTGGAGCAGGGGACGAGTGAGGAGTCCTCCCCCTGAGGAAGAAGGAGCAGCAGAGACAAGGTGTGTCGAGCTGACCCCAACCCCCGTCCCCTGTTCCCCTGCGCCGCCATGGGGAGGAGGTGGAGAGAACCGGGAGTGGGGTTGAGGGAGGGCTGGGGGGAAGGTGTTCTAAGGTTGGGGTTTACTTCCTAATATCCTTGTTTTGTTTTGACATGTAGTAAATTAAACTGATTTTGTTTTCTTCACCAAGTTGAGCCTGTCTTTTGCCCATGACCATAAGTGGTGAGTGATCCCTCCCAGTCCTTGTCTCGACCCACGAGCGTTTCTTTATATTTTCTCCTCATCCCACCGTGGCCGGGGAGAGGAGTGAGCGAGCGGCTGCGTGGTGCTTTGTTACCGACTGGGCTGAAACCATGGCACCATAGCATTGTGAGGTTGAATATAATGGATATCTTATTCGCTAGCAGTGCTCGCTTGGTAGCTGTGATGTTGCTTGAGTGTAGCCCACTGGGTGCATTTGCCACTTATGGCTCTTTTAATGAGGGATAAGGGTTAGATGATAGCTAAAACAAGTATCTGTCCCACTCATTGAGTATGTGTTACCTTGTGCCCAGTGACCACTCCAGAATAGATGTTACTTCCAACATTGGTGGTGGGCAGCTGGGAAGTTCTCACAAATCTGAATGCCTTAGTGGAAACTGGAGCAGCTTCTGCTTTGCAGAAGGAGTGGTTTTCTTCACAAAAATGGTATCTGGCTTAAAAGTGAACTAAGAGAAGCTGCCCTGTGGGCTGTGATGTGTTAAACACTCACAGTCTGAACCTCTCTGGTAGTCTCTAGCTGATGGTACCAGCAAAGGCCCCACTGAGCTCAAGTGGAGCAGGACAGTGCCCAAGAGACAGATGGATGCCGAGAGGGCCTTCCTGTGCAAAGCTCTGGATGTCAATGCCTTGCAGATGCTATGAAAGAATTAAGCACAGGGTTGTAAATGGAAAAGCAAGAAGATCATGATGTAAATACTGCTGGAGTGGAAAGCCTTATCTATAAAGAAATAAAAAATGCACAGTCAGCATTGCCAACCTAAACCAGACAGCCCTTGGACTGCAGGAGAGCCGTGAAATGAACACCTGGCTAGAAGAAAATGACTCAAACATGATGGCCATTGGCCAAACTCCAACATGGGAATGAAGACTATAAATCAGAAAACTTTCTCACTGATATCAGTGCCTGTGTAGGGTCTCAGCAGCGTGTGTCTCCCTGGATCATGCAGGCGTTGGTGATCCCGTGGTAGGTGGTCTGAGGCTCTCGTTGTTCCTCTGACTCTGGTTGCTTTCGTCTTCCTGACAAGACAGTTGGGGGTTTATAGTGGGAGAGCGGCCCAAGAACTGCTGCTAAACCAGTGGGGAAGTTTTCCTCCAGGCGTGATCTTCAGAGCAGCACAACAGAGACTGGGTGGTGAGAAGACCTGGCTGTGGCTTGGGAAGCAGCTGTCCCTGTTTCTCAGTCCATGCCCACCATATGCTGGGTCCCTGCTCATCCTGCCTCATCTCTGCAGCAGCAGGTCGCAGAGCTGATCCCTTGTGGAGCAGCATTTAAAAAATAAAATTTTTCACTTATGGTGGTTGCGGGATGAATAGGTTTATACAAGATTGACCACTTTTTCATTTTGGACAATCAGTGTGGGTTTTTTTCCTTACAAAGAAAATAATTGCCATCTCTGACACAGTGGCAGTGTCCTTGTGCTTCAGAGCCGGCACCTCAAGCAAAGTGCAAATCATCAGCTCTAATCCACAGATCAAAGGCAATCAAATATATACAGGGGAACAGCTAAGTGAGTTCTATTTCTACTGAATCTTATGAAACTTTTAGTGGATCCAGTAAGACCAGGACCAAATTATTTTTTATGGTGGAAGCTCTCTACCTGTAATACTTCATTTAGACTTGGTTAAAATGTCATTCCTTAGGCTTACCACCTCCATTTCTTGTTTTCAACAAATATTTTTAAATATATGGACCATGATTCTAAGATTTGCTGTCTGTCTAGAAGGAAAGATAAATTGTGCAATTTTGCAACCTCAGTTTTCACTGTCACTTTGACTACTGACATAAGTAGTTAAAATGGTTGCATTGAAACATCAAGTCTTCAAAGTATGCCAAAAGCCAGCTGAGGATTTACCCTTTTTTCTTCTATGTAAAAATTGAGTATAAAGTTCATATAGGTAACTTCAGTTCTGGGAAAATGTTTGATATAACTTTCTTTACCAGCACAGATCCCACACACAGGCAAATAAAAAATCAAGAAGCCTTGGTGATTAATCTGTAAACAGGATGCAAGCAATCTGCGTTGTTTCCATGCATTAGTTGGCTAAAATACTCCCAGCAAATCCTATCCCTTTATCACCCTAATCCTCTGAGTCTGGAAGGAAAATGCAAAAGCATGTTCCAAATGGAAAAGCACCCTCAGCCTGTCTCCTTGTTAACAACTTGCTTTTCAGCCTCACGTCGTCTTGGGGCATTATTTGACTTAACATTGAGCTCCCATTAGTATATGCAGAACAGACAATTCAATTTACCATCTCTAGGGTCTTGGCTGACAATTATTGCCTTGACACAAAACAAATGGTCTGGTTTTGTGCGTATGCACAAGATGCTTCCTACCACTGTACTTTCTCCCAGAGAATTGCTTGGTTGCTCTTTGTTCTGGAAATACTGACTTTTGAATCTGGGAAATCAAACCACCAAGGCGACATGTTGTCTCAGAGAAGTCATGGGCTGTACATCTGAAACACACTGCTCTTCTGCTAGAGATATTAGCAGTGTAAGCTGTATTCTTGTTTGCTTTATTAGTTGTATGTGTCCACTATTCTTGCTAAAAAAAGGCACAAGAATCAAAATCATGGATATTGTTTGCCAGAGAATGATTTATGGTTTTACCCTGGGACACAAAACTCTTCTGTGTCTTCATCTGGCAAAATCCAGCACTGCAGCCCAGTGCTGCTCATCAAACCCTGGGTCTGTTGCACAGGTGTGGGGAAGCCGCTGAGAGAAGTGAGTGCCAGGATAGAGGCTCCTTCAAACAAAACTTCAGCCTGGGATCCCCGAGGAGGATAAGCAAAGGGAAGCAAGACCTGGTACACTGCAGGGGGGAGGGAGGGGGTTGCAGAGAGTTATCAGTCAACAGCTGTAAGCCCAGACTCCTTGCAGCTGATAACAGATCTGCTCATTCAGCCTGGCTGCTCATGCATGGAAAATCAAAGATTGAAATCTGTTTAGAGAGAGAGAGCAAAAAAACCCCAACCTTCAGTAAACTCCAGACTACCAGAAAACTGTCCTCAAGACACCATGTATAGCATGGGAAGATTCGTTTAGCAATACAGCTTTTAGAGGTGCCTCTGCTGGTTATTGATCTGTGACATAGAAAGTCTGCTCACCTCTTGCAGCAGGAAGTTAGAAATACCTATATTTGGGTTTCATGATTTGAGTTCTAGGTTAGTAGCAGTTGATAAAAATATTGATGTTTCTCAAACTATAGTTATTTATGAGCCTATATTGCCTTCAAGCAAACTGGGGAAAGATGCAGTTCCAATCTACCTTTATTTGGCTAACAACCGTTTCAGTCTCTTATTCTGTCAGACACTAAAAACCTCCCTAGTCTATAAGGCTACATGCAGTGTTACAACTGGGCACAGAAGACTTTATAGGGTTTTAAAAAAATGGATTTCTGCCTTTATGTCTAAATTGTTATAAAATGTATGATTCACTCTTGGCTGCCTTTAGGCTACCAGTACTTCCGTGCCTGGAGGTACATTGTGGCCGCAGCCAGGCTTGTGTCAGAGCAAGGATCCCCTCCCCTCCTTGTTTTTTATGGTAAGGAAACCTAGGCATATCCCAGAAGCCAGAGCTGCTGTATCATGTGAAAAATTCTCAGTCTGGATGATGAGGGGACCAGGAGCCTGAAGGAATACCATGGCACATCCCAGTCAGAGTTCAGCTCTTGAGCCTATGGCTGTCCTGGAGCAGGGGCACAATGGAGAGATCTCTGTGGTCCCTACCATGAATGTGCTGGTTGGAACAATGTGCAAGAACAGCTTCTGTATGAAAAAATACCTCTGTTCTCCCTGAATGGGGCAGCATCAAAGAGGTATTAAGAAGCCTGTACATTCAGGACAGCAGCTCAGATTCAGAGTAGGAATAAGCCTGTCTTTGGTGAGGGTGCTTCACAGGAGCCAAAAGGACTAGTGCTTTTGGGAAGGAAGATTCGCTCCTATGTCCCAAAGACAAGCCTTACAGAACCTATCCAATTAACTCACTAGAGAGGTCCCTCAAAAGTTGGTGGTGCTCAGCATCCTTCTGCAACAGTTTGGCATCTCCTGGGCTAGCAGTTTATAAAGTCCAGAGAGCACTCTCTGGCTGGAAGGTACTAACTGTGCAAATGCAGTGTGAGTCATCATTGTTATCGTCCTTTCATGTTCTTACTCAAATCACTGATGCACCTTCTGCATCCAGCTGACCAAGCAGTATTTCTTGCATTATAGGATTCTGATTCCACTTCCATTGGTAATGTTCATTACTTTCTTGGAGAGCTACAATTTCATTATTAATATATCAGTGTAAGAGAGCAGAGATTACATAAATGCATTTCTGAGCATTAGTTAAATATTGGTTTTAAGAACAAAATATGCTTCCTCTGCCAACAATATGTTCCTCCTTGTACAAATACTTTATGGCTGTGATTGCAGAAGTACACGGAAAAGGCTTTTATTGTCTTCAAAAAATATAGCAAAGAAAATATTTGCTTACCCTCTCCTACTTCTAAGGAAAATCAGTATTGCGAGTTTGATAGGTGGTTACCATGAGTGCTTGAACCTGTCCAATGATAATACCAGTAAATTTAAAAACTGTTTGTTATCTTTCTATGGGAATTGGAGGGAGTTCCTAGTGTCTGATCTGTTTCAGTGGTACACAACCTGTGGCTGTGGTGTGGTCACCTCTAAGTTTGGTGGTCTGACTAGCCCCGTCTCAAGAACTGATGTTGTTTGAGCTGAGGAGGGTCTGCAAATGAGCAGTGGGTTGAGAGCAGGGTGATGACCATACTTGAGTGTCACCAATTTCAGAGCTGAAGCTGGTCCAAAAGCTGACCTAGCTGCCAACAGATATCTGGTGCGTGGATGTGATGTTGCCAAAGTATTTCTTTGCTGCTGCTAGACCTGGGCTGCAGCTGCCGGTGGGATGAGGGAGGCTCCAAGCTGGTTTTGGTTGATCCTATTACAATAGCAGTTGAGAGCTTGGAGTATCTTGTGTTGAACTTTTTGGGATGTAGGGGAGTTTTACTGTGCCACCTTCACAGCTGCAAAACGCAGGTAGAGATAGCTGGGGCCAAACTACGCAAAACCTCCCTCGTGCTCCTGGGCAGAAGTAGGTGCCTTGTTGCATGCCTGGGGAGGCTGCCTCCCTCCTTGCTGGCCTGGGACAGACAGACGTTGCGTCCACAGCCAGCTGCACCAGGGAACTTCTGTGTAAATTCCTGGTGTTGTTTTGGTCTATTATGAGTGAGACTGTCTCTGCTCTGGGTCCCATCTCTTGAAATGCAGCAGAAGGACTGGCTTGCATTAGAGAAAAGTTCCTGTGCTATAATGTTCCCGCCTTGCCCTGTGCTTTCGTGGTTTTGCCTTAAAACTGAACTTGGGGGTTATTCAGAAATCCTCTGAGCAGCAACCCTCTCAGTCCATCTAGGGAAGTCTTGATGCTTATGTTCCTGCGCTCATTGGTTTTAGCACATCATTTGGGGACCCCTTTAAAATGCAAGCTAATTATGTTATCTCCTTCATAGATATTTGTGGGACTGATGCTCTGGTGGAATAAATTATTTTATACATTCTAAACATTAGGCTGATGGAGCTGAAGTGCTGAGGTCCTTTTTTAATCAGAGGCACCAGATTAACTCGCTTTTAGTCTTTCAGAAACTCACTTATTCTTACTGAGTTTACCATGATATAGGTCCACAAATTTCCTGTCTAGCTTCTTTTGGCACTCTTAGATAAAAATGCCATCTGGGAAGGAGATTTATTGGTTTTGGGATGATGTTCCTTCCTTATCACCTTGTTTTGCTGGCCCTGAGCTCATCCCAAGATAGCAGTACTTACCTAGACAGCATCAGTTTGTCAGACACAAATTGTGGAAAAATTAATTTAAAATACCTTGACCTTTCTACCCCAGTAAGATAGGATTTTTTTTCCCTATAATAAAACCTCTTGCTAATGTAAAATGCTTACATATATACGTATATAAATATGTATGCATACAAATAAATAAAATCTCTAGCTGCTTTCTTGTTATATTCTGCTCTGCTTCCACTGCAAACTCTGCCTTGGTTTTGCCATGGAAGTATTTTTATTTTATATCTGTATTTATTTTGCAGAAATGAATTTGGAGCTTTGAATGGTATCTACTGTGTGTTAGGATACTGATGCTAGCCAGGGGCGGTTCTGTGGCATAATTTTATTTACAGATCCTTCAGCTCGACACACTTTTCACTGTTTAATTCCCTGTGTATGGCTGCCTTAGATGGAGGGATGCTGGGTGAAGCTTGGCTGAAGCACCATGAGTACTTCCCAGGATATCAGGATGGTGGGGACTTCCCCGCTCTCCATTTCTGTGGCTCAGTGGGCCCGCAGGAGACTGTAAAACATCATTGTGTCAAGGTGGCACCAGAAAAATGAGCCCAAATGCTTGCTGCTGCAGGAGGCCAGGACTTTTCCTCATATCCCAAAACCAAGCAAAGGAGAAAAACTTGGAAAAAATGATTAATGGCTATAGAAGCTGCTAGGGCTTGTGTTGTTTGTATGTGTTATGGCAAGGTAATGTGGAGGATAGAGCTCATGGTTAACCCTGTGTGCTTAACCTTTAGCAATAGCACTTGAAATCTGTTCAAGACCTTTAAAACAAAACAATCCTGTATCTTTTTGTAAACTTTCTATGGAAAATGCTTTATCCAGCAGTTACATAGAAAAGACAAAATAGAAATATATCTCTTGTTCTGTCTGCATGAGCTGTAGGATGGTTATTCCTTTATACTCAAACTTTGATGTTGAGGGATGAGTGTATCCTGGTTTTAGTTGCCTGCATTGCATTCCTGCACAGACCCTGGCTGTGACTGCAGAGGCGCTGCTCCTTCGGTGTGTAAAGAAACCTTGTAGAAAAAATGAGTTTGTTTTCTGAAATATGTGGAGAAAGGATTGTGCATGAATCAGGGGAGGGTGTAGCAATTTGCAGTGATGTTCATAGCATCATTTATTAATTACAATAATAGCAAATTGTAATAAAGCCTCTATAGTTTATCCAAATTTGCTCCATTGCTCGTGGCTGACTAAACTTGAAGGGACTCCTAGACGTTATGCCTGGGAGTAAAAAACAAGCTCTGCTGGAATTATTAAAAAACATTTAAAGCCTGTGTGCGCTTTTAAATGGTGCATTTATCTCATGGTAACACAGCCATGTGTTGCACGGAAGTAGAAGGCTGTTTTGAGGAATGTATGTGATAATTGAGTTGGGAAATGGTGTTTCCTCCAAACATCTCTTAAAATCATTGCCTTACTTTCCCTGCACTTGTGCTTTATTCCCATATGTTGGTGTCACCTCATGTTCCTCGTAGCACAATGTTTCTGATGTAGGAGACTGCTGGTTAATTGGTTTCAAGGGATGACTTTACATTGATTTTTTTCTTTCCTCTGAGTCTTCGTAGCTAGAGGGAAGGAAGATGATACACAAGCAAAAATCAGTTTTGGTTTTACCTCTCTATAAAATTTGTGCTTAATGATCTCATCTCTTCCTTGGTGCTGTGTTTTTACCACAGTGTCCTAATCCAAGCACTGATCTTGCTTTCACTTAGCGTCTGAACTCTGATGAACTGTCAACACTTGATGCTGTTCCTTTCACTCCCTAGTCTCCCATTTAAGAGTGGAATATTTGACTCTCTCTCAGTGGCTCTAGACATCAGCTAGAAAGACAGGATGATTTTTATGGGACTTTTAGAGGAATATTTTGTATTTCTTGCCCTGCTAATGGAAGATGTGAGAGCCATGTTGCCCCTGTGCCAGCATTCACAAGGGAAATTATCACCATGTCAAATTACAGCTGCTGACTCCTGCCAGACAATCCCCTGCCTTATCTATCTACATTTTTTTAATGCCATGCTCATCATCATAGCATCTAAGTGCCTTGAAAGTTTTCCATTGCTTCAGAGGAAAGATACATTTATGGGTGTGTTAGGGGAAATCTTTCCCTGGTTGTCATTGTTTGGTCAATCTGTGTGAACAAGGGTGATAAAGGCTAACGTGAAATAGCACTGAAAAAGTGACTTTCCAGTGCAACAACCTTTTACATGACAAACCTGATCGTTGTTGATATTTTGTCCAAAATATATCATGTGGCTTTTACTTCTGGTTATGTTTAGGGATTAGCTGGATTCTGTAATGCTTCTGGCACTGGAGTGAGCAAGCAAGCACTGACATAAGGCCGTGCTGTGCTCCAGTTCATGCTCTCACAGTATTAATCTGCTGTCTTCAGCTGACAGCAGTCTCAGGTCTGGTTTGAAGCATTTGAGGCTTTTTGGTTGCTGAGTAGATGGCACATTTATTGGAAATAGATCAGTTTGGCTTCTGCATTGGAGTTTCACTTTGTGGTACACATTGTAAGAAAACCTGATGCAAAGGCTGGTGCATGTTAAATAAAGCAATTTAAACCGGGAATTGCTGAGATGGCAAGAAGCCCACAAGGGTTTTCTTCTTCTTTAATCACGCTTCTGAGCAAAACCATCATTTATGTCTCATAAATGTTCTGGGATGTCTGTTGTATACCACGACTGTCTATTTTTCAACCTGTACCAAAAAGCATGAGAATTTAATATAAGGATTGATATGTACGTGTGCATATAGGCATGTGTTTCTGCATGTGTGAGTGCTGCCAGTGCACTTCACAGAGCAGGTCTGTGTCACTAGCTGTTTTACTGTCCTCAGCTGACTCCTGTTCCTCGGTCTGCAGAGATCTGGTCCGGGTGTAATGAGCCGGCTGATGCTGGGGACCAAAGGATCACTTCCCAAGCACTGCCTCTGTCCTTGTGAGACGTCTCAGCTTTCAGGTTCCCTGTATGGCTCCTGGGATATCAGATCTTGCCCACGCACTGGCTGTAGTTGCTACTTCGCCTTTCCTAGAGGTTTGTGCTGTTGAGTTGTGCTGTCCGTACTTGCCGCCCAGTAGTAGGCAGCAAGCTGCAAGAGCTCTGATTCTCTCCTCAAGTCACAGCTAATCCACTGAAATACCTATGTGATCCAACAGCTCTCTATGTTTTCACCCCTTGACTAGAGCGCTGTTTGCAAAGTTAGCGGGCCAAAAGCAAGGATTTATTATTTTATTATTTGCAGCCATCTACACTCGAGCCTATTTTCACATGACTGTGATGTTATTTCCAGAGCTTCTCTATCAGCTAGGGAGGGTGATGCTTGTGCTCTTTGTTTCAGTGATAATTTGGATGGGGGCGGGGAGGGGGAAGGCCAGTGGGGTAGATATTTCAGAGACACTTTACTATTCTGTCCTGCTGGCGTAGTGATTTCAAAGCAAATGGTAGTAGTAAATGCAGATTCCCAAGTCAAAAGGAATTGCCATCTGGCAGTTAGTTCTTCCATCTTGCTAAATCTTGGGGAGTGGGGGGACAGAGGTGTCTTGGTGCCAATGAAAACATTATTCTAACTCCCTTAACAGCTTACTTAGCTGTATTGCAGGTTTTCTTGTCTGTATTTTAGCACAACAGCAACTTGCAAACAATCCCAGTGTTTCATCTGCAAATCTCTGCACTGTCAAAAATCAACTTGTTCTGCTGACATGCTCAAAAGAAAAAAAAAATCAAATCACAACAGAGAGAGCTTAATTTGGCTTGCAGACTGTACTTCATCCCACTCAAATGTAGTCAGTGTAAAGCAAATAAACTGCAGCCATGTGGGTTCTGCTGTAGGAGCTGGTGTGCTGCCTTTGATCTTGGCGAAAGTATGAACCTTCTGGATCTGACTCAGCAAGGTTCTCCTTCATGTGCCTAATAAAAAGCATGCAAGCCATCCTGTTTAAGTCAGTAAGGTTTTCCGTATGCCTAAATTTAAGCACATGCTTAAGTGGCCTGCTGAACTGTTAATGAAGGGAGGTCTCCATCTCTCTTGGATAACATTGCTTAGACTTCCACTGAGCTGTGCTACAGCAACAGCAGAAGTTGAGGAAACAGAGAGGGGAAGAGAAATATTTAACTCGGGTCTTCCTTCAGCAGCCAGTTTTCTTGCTACTTAAGGCACAGTTGCTAAAGACTGTGCGATTGGCTTTGCTGCGTGCTGAAAGATTGCTTCCTCCAAGCTTGTGCTCTAATTTCCAGCCTTGTAATTAGCTCTTCCACATGGTTACCCCAATGTGCACAGCACGCAGTCATATGATGAGCTTATGCCACTGGACGTCCTCAGCAGGCAGAATCACAAGGCAGCACGTTAAATCCTGCCCTCCAGATCTGCTGGACTGTAACGCAGGCTGATGGCAGCAGGGGGCTGGCTGTGGAGAAACAACCCCCGAGTGCAGCGACTTGGCTGAATTTGGGCAGAAAAGGATTACTCTGGTTGGAGAGGCAAGAGGCACTTCTAACTGCAGTAGTAGCATTTTCAGGTGGTTGTTCTGAGAAGCGCAGTGCCTCGCCTGTGCCTGGAGGGCTACAGCAGATACACCAGCTTGGGGAAGCTGGTCCTGCTTCGAGACGCCTGCTGCCCCTGGCACGGGTTGTGCGGGCGCTTCTGCAGCAGGCTGTGCCAAGGAATCCTTTCCTTCTGTTCTTCAGGGGATAAAAGGAAAATAGAAGGATCCAGTGCTCAGGAGCAATGTCTGAGAACCTTGCACTGGGAAATGGGATTCCGCTGTGCTGGTTTGTCTTCCAAGGAAGTGTAGAGATGACGCTGCATCCTCGCAGGCAGGGACCACCACCACCAGGCATCCCTCAGCTGCTTGCTACTCAGCCTCCCTGCTGGCATGGCGAGCCCTGGGCTTAGGGGGCAGCTGCAATTTCCCCCAGCTTGCAGAAGTCTCCGGGCAGCACTGACCTTTATTTGCCTCTCCATTATGCCTCAAGGGCCAGGTTTTCATACAGTGCAAACTGGTGCACCTCTGCTGACTCTCATGGATAGCACTTGAGAAGCTGAGGAGAAGTGGTAGGAGAAATAACAGGGGAGGGATATGCCATGATTTTGTCAAATCTGGCTTGGACTGTGTTACACAGCTTTCTCTGCAAGGAGGGACACTGGACTGAAATGGGCAGAGTTTGACTCCAGGTTTCACAAAATAAGATTTCCCCTTTATTTGAGTACCTGTGATTCCCAATTAAAATATTAACCTGAGGTGACAGATATAATTTCATTGAATCTCTTCCTTCAGATCCCAAGGATACTTTTGTGCTGTTTTCTGGTTTATATGGTTTTATTTTAAAGCCTCTTTTTTCAAAGTTGTTTGATGTCTTGTTGCTTTCATGTCAAAACAACTGGGAGCAAAGCAACCTGAAGTCTTTTCCAGAGCCATGGTAAGAGGAAAGCTGATACACACAAACAAGGTCAATCCCAAACTTTTGAATTATGTCAGATCAGCCTCCTGATGAGAAAAATGAAGAGGGGAGAGAGGAAGGAGAATCTACTTGAAGGCACCAACCTGGATATGGTAAAGCATCTCATAGTGTTAGTTAAAACTTTTTACAATGTTTCCAGTGTTTTACAAAGTATTGCTTGAGGTTTAGGTACTTGTGGAAGGATGCAAGTTATCTATAAGGATTTTTACGTGGCAAGAGACTTGCACTGCAATAGGCAGCTGTTCTGACTGTTCAAAAGTAACCCATGGTCCTTCCAAGTTGTGATTACTCAAGAGTCATCCATGACTCAAACTGATAAATTCTATCAACAGCAATGACCTTATTTTAACCCTCTTGATTGTTGGGAGCGGGCCATGAATCGTGTCCTTCTGCCTCATGCCGTGTGTTGCAGTCCCAGCAGGGACTGCTCAAAGCATCTGCTGTCCTGAGGGCTGGCCATGAGCCACCAGCTCACAGAAGCACCATGCAATGCTGTGAGCCCTGATGGAGCGAGGATGCTCGTCAGGGCTGGGCCTTGCAGCTCCCCTGGCTGGGAATGGCTTTGCAAGCCTCACGACTGCTGGGGCAGGGCGCTGAGTGGGCATCCCACAGGGGTGTTGGATGGGGGGTAGTGCCAACATAGGTTGGACCGACTTATTCCTCTGCCTTCTGAATATGGCGATCCTTGTTTTTTCCTGAGCGTGACCTGTGCCCTTGGGTATCTAGTGGGTCACTTTATGTCCCAGGGAATGAGTCTAAGGCACATCATGTTACAAGATGGGTGAGACTCCTTGCCAGCAAGCAGCAGCAGTCTTCCTCTTGCCTTTCCTCCACCACAAAAGCTACAACCAGGGTGCAAGGACAACTTCTTCCCTGCCTGCATTTCCAGCCCTGGTCACCCAGTTCTGTGCATTTCTTACATGTTCGAGCATGATGCTTCTCTGACAACAACCCCCACAGAGAAAACAGCCCCCCCCCATGTTGCTGCTCTTCTTGCGTTGTCTGCACAGGGTATTTGTTTGCAGAGAGCTTGCTTTAACACTCCATACTGCCTTAGCCTAAGCAGACTAATAGGCTCTTTCAACACCTCTGTAGTGCTGCCTGCTGTGGTAATCATTCAGCGGTCATGGCTCTCTGCAAACAGCAGCACTGAACTCGCTGTTCAATTACCAGTTTATTATTCTAAGACATCTGCGGAGCGGAGTGGCGATAGCCATATGCCAATATGGCTGTGGACTGCTTGTGAAGTTCCTTGTGGGACACTGAGAGTGAAGCAGGGGTCCAAGCAGTTCTTTTAGGCTGGTGACTGACAGCATCTGACATAGGCTTAAAATAACCCACCCCAGAAAAGAAAATAAGGCCACCTCCAAACGAAGAATTCCTAATACGTGAAAACTGAGCTCAGAGGTGGGTGCTTGCATGTGGGAGTCAAGGTCGAGGTGTGTTGACCTGCCAGGAAACCCTGCGTTTGGTTATGCTGGTTCAGCATGCTCACAGGCAAGTCCTTCCAGTACTTAAGAACTTGGTTGCTTTGGGGTTTCATGAAGCTCCTGTGAAACAACACATTTTTTGCTGAAATTCATAACTGAAGCAAGAACTGATCCTCACTTTGGGCTGATGAAAGCTGAGTCTTTCCTGGTGCTGACACAGAAGCCTCTGGCTAGAGAGGGTCTCACGCTGTAGCACTTGTTCTGGGCTGGTTCCTGTAGTGATCCTTGGAGAAACGCTGGGACACAGAGACTGAAATAACAAGAACCAATCATCATAAAACCACATCTGTTGGGTTCGGAGTGTGTACGATTTGTAAAGTGTGACTGCAATTACAGGCTATTAAAGAAGGCTCAAACTCTTCTACAGCTCTGGAAAACTGAGCTCCCTTGAAATATTCAGTTATGCCAAGAAAAAATAAAGACATAGTAGATTTCTCTGTGGCTACAGAAATTTGATGAAACCTCCCCCAACTTTATTCACTCCTGAAATGTCCATAGAAAACAATTTAGCTTCTTATGACTGGATTGTCAAAGAAGAACGGCTTCTAATTTTTTTCCATTCACTAAGTAACTTCAACTATGTTTTATTTTTTTCCTTTTGTCTCTAGTCCCTGATCCTTCTCTCTCTCTCTCTCTCTTATCGTCAATTCAGTATACTCCAAATGCATGCTGAGGGTGTTGATGTTAGCTTAGCAAGTGGAAGGACGTGTTGGGAATTGTTTTCTGAGCTGGTATAATCCAAAGCAAAACATTGCCGCTTTTATTGGCCAAGATGCAGAATCATTCCTCCTCTTAGCAGGAAGGCATCCAAGAGATAAGGAAGTTAAACCAGATGAGCGTGTGCATTTTAACATCTCTGAAGCCTTGCTTGTGCTATGATGCCTCATTCCTTGTTATTGCTGGCTTGTGAAAAGAATAAATCTACCAACAGTAAAATCCTGCTGGTAGCTTGCTTATTCCAAATTTCTCTCTCATGCTGCAGCATAAGCATTAGAAGTAATTCTCTCATGATACAGCTTGGTGTCAGAAACTTATTTTGTGTGATGGGGGTTGGTGCCTGTCCCTGTGTGTAACAAGCTGGTTGGTAAAGCATGTATGTTTTCTCTGTCAACATCCAGAGTGCTAGGCTTGGGATCATTGGAAAAAAGAGGATTAGGAGTTGCAGAATCTGACTGGGGAAATGCCTTTTCATCCTTTCCTATTCAAAAAATATCTGATGCCAAGATCCTGGTTTGGGAGCAGAGTTGACTCTAGCAGCACAGTGCTGCATAGGGTGGAGGTGGAAGAGGGAGCAGGGGCAGGTGAGGAATGACTGCTCTGATGGGAGATTAGGGATAATGAAGGATTTGCTGATTGCAGGAGTCTGCTGACTTAGAGGGACCAGGGGGATGAAGAAAAAGAAGTAAAAGAAAGGCTTAAGGAAAGAGAGAGGTTTAATTAGTGTTGTCTAAGAGAAAGGAAGAAGAAAATGAGAGAGCCGGAACAGATAAAGATGAGTAGAAAGCAATACCTAAAGATTTTCTGGGTACACAGACTCCAGGTTTCCTCAGTGCTTTTCTATCCCAGGCACCTTGGAAGATACTGAGGATTCAGCTGGAGTCATCACGGCCCTGTTGCATGCTGGTGGATGGGATAAGTTCTCCCAGGGATGTGGGGCCAGTAGAGTTATCTGATATGATTTGGGGTAATGCACATCTAGGTATAAACTAAGCAGCGTGATGACAATGAGCTGATTTCCCACCTGCACTAAAGCATTGCTGCATTTGGAGGTTTTAGTGGCATGGCTCTGTGAAAATACAGATCTGTACCTCAGATGTCCCTGTGTATACATTTTAGATATTTCTATGAGGAAAAAGTCTAAGGATATTAGGGAAATAAAAAAACCCAAGCTTTGATTCAGGCCTATGTTAAAAAAGCTACTGAAAAATACGATTTTGTTAAGCTTCCCATTCTTATTCAGTTTCAGCAGAACTTTGCTTTGTGAGTAGGTTTGGGGATGTCAGGTGGATGATATGACTGAGTAGCATTTCCTACCTCAAACCAGAATAGATAGATATCTAGAATCAATGTTTTGTTTGGTAAATCTAAACCAAACCCTAAACCAAAAAACAATGTTCCTTGCTACACAATGAAGCTGCATTAATGGATAAATGAAAACACCCATTAATATTTTCATTAAACCTGTCTGCTACGTGCACGCACCTATCCATTTATGTGGTCTTGGTACAAGAGGACACACGCAAACATGTGTAGAAGGTGACCTTAATGCACAAACATACTTCTAGTGACCTCAAGTAAGAGAGATGAATCTGCTTCGTACTGAACAAACCATTTGGGAACTGTAGTGGTAGTGATAATTTCTGCTCTGTGAGTGGAGATGTAAACTGGAGAGACTCGGCTGGCACTGCATGCTTCGCAGAGCCTAATGCAACTCGCTCTTTTGAACTGCAAATGTCACAGAAGTGCATTGGCTGCATTTGTTCAGCAGTACTGCCTAATAGCACAGTGCACATAGAGTAACGCATCTTCCTTTCAAGGCTCTGGCAGACAATTGGTGCTTTGTGCACTGCACATCTGACTCCCAATCCTATTATTTTACATGGAAACAGGACTGGAGTCCCAGGTTACTCCTGGCATGGCAATGAAGCCAAGCACTTGCACAACGGCAGAGGTTTGGGCCATATTCAGAAGGTGCAGGATGTAATCCATGATGTTATCCCCTTCAATTTGTATTTCACTGTGGTTTGGATGGTTATGAAAGCAACAGGTTTTCTTCACGTACTGGAGAGGTACCCTGGAGTATTATAGTCTGGCTCTGTCACAGAATATTTTAATTGCTTTTTCACCTCCTATCATTTGGGGAGGCTACAGATTGCGTCCCTGAAGCAAGATGTGAGCATTCGCCCTCCACCTGCTCTTTCTCCTCCCTGTTTAGGAGCTCCGGTTTATGCAAGGAGTAGTCAGCGAAGTGCATCTGTGCATGCAGCTCCCTCCTCTTTGCTGGAATTACATCTGGGGATGAATTTGGCTCATTGCGCTTGCTTGAAAGGACCCAAAGGGTAGCTCCTATCGCGTCTCGTGGCTACCACCTTCAGCCAATATTAATAGCGATTTTTGCACCATCAGCAAATTCTTCAGGAGGAAAGAATTCACCCCTAGTCTGCATGCATATTACAAAGGATGTTTTCGGCAGCATGCAGCTGTAATCAGCGGAGCTCAGCTTGGCAATTTTAATCCCCTGCTGTCTAGTTTGGGGCTGCTTGTTATGCAGCCAGCATTCACTCAACATAATGGTTGCTACCTGCCAATGTGCTTTGAGGGATATTGTTAGCATTAAATTTGCCATTTACATTTTCATGTTTGACATAATTGAGGAATGAATGCTCTTATGAAAATTAAACTTGTGGTCCTCCTGGACTACTGTAACCCTGTTAAAATGTAATGCAATTCTTGATGCGTCTTCTTTAGGTTTTTATTAAATAGAATATCCGTATGACTAATTCCCCTGGCCTAAATGTAGGCTGGGAAGGAGCATTATTGATAGGGCTGAGCACAAATGGCCCTCTATACTCAGCCTCTAATGGCCTAATAATGCATTATACTTGAATCAGAAATACTTTGAGTTGTAGTGCTTATTGCCATTATTGAAAACACCTGGATGCTCCATTCATCAAGGTTACATCAAAATGGGCCCATTTGTTTATTAGTCTGTCAGTAAACATCTTTATTTAGTTTCATGTTCCTCTGCTCTCAGTAAGATCAGAGAGGACAAGACTATGTAGTGTATCTTTCTGTGGTTTGCTGTTATTAGTTTTCCCTGAAAAAGAAAGATAATGAGAAGTTTGGATGGCTTCATAAAGAAAACATTTTTCTTGGGCATTGTTCTTTTTTTCTGTTCCCTTTTTAGAAGAGGAGGTTAAAGAAAAGCCATTGGGTATGTAGTCAGGATGACCAAATTCCAGAAATGAGCAGATTTGCCAGACAAATTTTAAAGCATGTTTCATGGCAGGCAGCCTCTGGACTTCCTACAGCTCTTCTCTGCCTGGTGGTGTTTGCTATGCAGGGGACGAGGATGCTAAGGGACGGGTACAGCTGCTGGGCGTCACTGGCATTCACAGCCAGGCATCTTGCACAAGGGAACCTGTGCCCAGGCAGGCATGTTATAGGATTGAAGTCACGACATATCTCTGTAGTTCTGTCAACAGACATCCTACTTCATCGTAGGTGTGTCACTTAACTACTTTTGCCCCTCTTCCTTCCCCCACTGGCAAAAGGATGAATTAATTTGTGTTTGCAAAGCACTTTCAGGCTGGCTAGGGCTGAGGAAAGTAGTCCCAGTTCCCAGCTAAAGAGGAAAGAGTTGTTCAAATATTTTGGCCCTGCAAAACCCCATCTCTCTCAGGCTAGCTGAAATATTTTTTCTTTGTCAGAAAATGTTAGCTTTGACTATTTATTCAGGTTTTCTTCTGAAAGGGAAAACTTTAAATAAGACGTTTTTGATTGTCATTTCAAAACAGTGGAAAGATCAACATTTGAGAGTCAGATTGGGGTTTTTTTTACAATGTTTTGTTTTGACATTTCCCAATCAAAATTCTTCAGAATCTGCAGTTCTGTGGAGATCATAGCTGGAAATCTGATGCAGAGCAGACAGCTCCAGCACCACTTTGGAAGTCAACCAAGCTCCAGCTGCTTTCCTTAGTTCAGGCTGGACAAGAAAGCATCATTCTTGAGAGTACTGCATTACCCAGTGTTTGATGCCAGCTGTGAAGCATTTAAAGACAGGCACTCTCATGCACGTTATTGGTATTTATGTTGATGAGTTTAGTTATACCACCTCAGCCCTGCTCCCTGTTGCTTAGATAATCTGTCCCTTATGCTAGATCTCAAGAAACCTAGTCTGTTCCCAGATCTATGGCTCTACTATGGCTCATGCAACGCTGCTGCAGTGTTGGTGGTCAGATCCACAAAGCAAGACTTCTGGGGGCATGGGAATGGAGAAGTTAGTGTATGTGAGTCAGTAGGTGACATGAAACTTTAGAAGGAAGAGCTCCTGCAGGTTTATCTGGGTCCATTTTCCAAGTAACTTGAAAAATACGGGTGACCTGAATGGGGGTTGTTCAAGGGGTTGGCTAGAAGATAACTGAGCATTAATTTCTGAATTTGTTGCCCTTGCCATCCTAGACAGCCAGCAGGGAAAAGAGTAAAGATTTCTGTGGTCTGCTTGCAGAGGGTTTGCTGCTGATAAAACTCAGTGTGTGAGTGCACTAGTTCCAGATCATATGCCTGCTGCTGGTAGTAATGAATTGCTGTAGTTGGTGTTTGAGGTATTCAGAAATACCAGGGCAGGTCAGTGGTGCTTTTTCGATGCTTAAAAACCATCAGGTTTGTGCTGGCAAGGACAACTTTCCTGTCCTCCTCACCTGGGGGCTCTTCAGACCCATGAAGGGGGCAGCACTAAATCTGAACCTCAGCTTCAGTCTGTTGCTTGCAGTGCCTTCTTCAGTGCAAGACAGGGAACCAGCCTTGCAGGGTGGATGATAGCTGCAGTTAAATGGAATTTGCACTGAAGTATGCCATGTTACAGTCCTCTGATGATGGCTGTCTGAAGTACGGCACTGTCAGTTAACAAAACTATTTGGCAATTTTGACAATATCTCTTTGAATCTCTTCCCTTCCTACAAAAAAAAAAAAGAGTAACAGCATTTTTCCCTCTCACTGGGGAAATATTGATGTGTTTATGGCAGCAAATAAGAGGAATGCTGAGCAGGAAAAGACCAATGCTGAGTTTCATACAGGGTTTGGAGTTGCACGCGAGCTAAGGCATTGGCCCACACTTCAGGGAATAAAAGGAATGTGGGGTTTGCACATGCAATGAAGCAGAGGTCTGGAGCTGTGTAACCCAGATTAGGTCATGTGGATATGGGGCAATTTCAATCTGAGGTGGGGAACACTTGCAACCTGGATGGTGTTAGCTGGTGTTACCAAAATTGACAGGAACTGCCTCTTAATGCCTTCTTGAACTTGCTATACAGAGCTTCTGGAGGACTGTTGCAGACCTAATTCCTCTCTCTAGATTCCTCCTGCTTCATGTCCATCCAACTTGAGTTCTGGCTGGATGTGTTTCCTGGAGGTTCTTACTCTTTTGTTGCTGTATGCTTTATTTTTCCCTAAGCATAGGAGGATACGGCACAGAGCAGGCTGAGCAGCAAGACAGCTTATACATTATGGAATAATTTGGACAATCTACAACTGATCTTAGTATATTTGGGCTATTGTTTTATTTTGCAGTATGTATAATATTGTTCGGAGCATGGGAAGAGAATTAGAAATTGAAACACTATAATCCTTAAAATTTATTGAAAGGAAAGAAAAACCTTGCTCTGAACCCTAGTAAAAAAATTATATTAGTATTGGCTTCCTCAATGCTCACATCTATTGAGTTTCTTCGAGTATTAAGAGAAGCAGTGAATACGTGCAAACTAATCCATCCCTAAATCAATCTTCTTGTACAGCCATTCAGGATCAGTGAGCATAAGTTCATGATGTTGGAAGAGAGAATGATATGGCAAGATATGAGGCAAGTGGTGCCACAGAGCGGTAAACACATCTGAAACACCTGCTATCAATTACTGCTATTTCTACAGTGATCAGTTTGATGGGAAGGATTTGGAGACAGGAGCAGAGGAGATTAGAGATCTTCAACCACAAGTGGGAGAACATAGCTCAGAGTAAATTAGCATTCATATTTAAAGAGAGAGAGGCCGGATGTTAATATAAAACTGGCAGAAAGATCTCGGACTTAGAGCCAGCCTTGCAAATATTGTATGAGCATGGGAGCCAGAATTCCCATGTCCTACCGCAGATTTGACTTACAGCAAGGCTCTGCTTAGTCACTGAGGTAAGACAAAGGACTTGAATGTCTCCACATGGAGAATCCTGCCAGCTTCTCCTGTAATTTGAAGGTACTGAAAAATCTGTAAGAGCCTCGGGTTTTAATCCAGAAGTTCACAGATAAGTGAAAATTGTTTCTGGGTATGCAGAAATGGACATCGGTTTAAGAGGTAGAAACAACCTAAACCTGAGCAAACCATGTGAATTATTTTACCCTCATGTGCACACATAAACTGGGCAGGCTGCTTACGGTTAACTGTTCTTTCAAGATGTAAACACTGGAGAATCTGGTCTCTTGCTTGTTTGTATTCAAGCTAGTAGTGAAATCATTCACCCAGAAAATAGATCAGAGCTTCCTGGCTCAGTGTTGTGGGGAGGTCTGCTTTGCAGCTGGGTTCCCAGCCTGGCGCTGCCTCCTGGGAGGCAGTACCCGTGCGTTGGGTGTGATGCTTTCTTCTAGCCTTGCTGGCTGATCTGGCTGGTGATAGAGCTCCAGCCTACTGGCATGCCCCCCAGGCAGCAGGACCCTGAGCCTCACTCACTTTTTCTGCCCAGTTCCCACCCACGTGCCAGGAGAGGGTCAGAACATGCAGTTTATAAGGTTTCTAGGGTCAGTCATGCCCTGCTTTTGGTTTGTGGACCACCGCACCCACTGAACTGGAGGGAAAGCAGGACCGTGGCCTGGTGGTCAGAGACTTAATCCCAGTCTGTGCTGACTACCAAGGACTCCTTAGGTTAAACAAATGCTGGATGAAAACCAGACACTTCACTACCACCTCCCCACCGAGTGTGCTCTGCAAGGAAGCAGTGGCCTGGGCTGTTCCTGCCCAGAGCCTCAGCTGGGAGACGTGGGCTGCAAGTGAGCAGAGGAAAAGAGGAAAAAATCGCAACACATCCTTGTGTTTTGCTGTGGCTGAGGATGGGGGTGGGGGAAGCCAAATCTCCCTTCTCCCAGAGGTTTTGGGCAGAAGAGTGAGTTACTGTATATCTTGATGCTCTAAGCCTGAGAGAAATGCAAGGCAAGCAGGCTGGCTTAAATCTCAGTGATGGAGGTTAAAGCTAATGGATGTTTCACTTGTTATTCATGACAGGCTCTGAAGCCCCCTTTGATCAACGATCTCAGCCCAAGAAGCGTGACATAACTAGGGAAAGACTCTCCGGGAAGGTGAAGGTGGGTCTCAGCTGTGCCAGTTTTGGTACCCGGGTTCTGCTAAACCCTCGGGAGTCTTCTGGCATCAGCTAACTCCTCAGGCCGCTTAAGGCATCGGATGGTGGCCTTTTCTCGCCGGTGGATGACATTTTGCTGCCGACAGCACTAGATGGTGCTAACACACCGGCGGAGGCTCCGGCCCTCCCGCCCCGGGGATGTCCGGAGCCGGTACCGGGGCCCCGCAGGGCCGGCCCGCCTGTCGCCGCCGCTGGGGAGCGGGTAGCGGGAGGGGGGGGGGGGGGGGGGCCCCGGCCGCCGGGCTTCCCCCGGGGGAAAACAAAAAAAACCCGACTGTGGCACTCACTTGGTCAGGTCAAACTTGAGTAAATGAGAGTTTTAAAAATTGCTTTTCCTTCACGTATCTCAGGCTAGAAGGCATCTGGTTTGGTGCAGGCAATTGTAGTGAATACAATTAAAATTGATTGAGTGCAAATGTTTTAATTGTATAATGTTTTTTCATTGATGATCTCAATAAACTAATTTAATTAGGGATAATGGGAACATGTTTGGGGACATTTAAGACCCGTTCAGCCATAATGGGTTCAAAACATCTGAACAGAACCAAATCACACGGGTTCACTGGCTATGCTTCCCTTTAGGTAAAACCTTAAAGGTGCTTCACTTGCAGTCGTCGTCGTCCGCCCCCCCCACCTTTCTTTTCCTTAGCTACCAGAGCACGGGAAAGCCAGGCTGCCAGCAGAGGACTGGGGACAGTACTGCCAGGCAGGAGCTCAGAGACTTCCCCATTCATCTTGCCATGGTGGTGCTGGGGATGCTGCAGGGTAACCTGGTCTGGGTGGGACTGAGTGGGGTGCAGTGGTCTGAGGCCTGGCTGTTTGGGAAGCTCCTGGCCAAAGGCATGCTTCACAAAGGATACCCTTTGGCTGTTGGGGTCTGGAAGGTGCTTTAATTTGAAGTGGAGTGCCCTCATGCCAAGAGAAAGGTGAAGAGGAATGTGGATGTACCTCCCTGAGTGTTGGGCACACCTGGAAGGTGAGAAGAGCTAAGGGTGCATCCCACCCCTGGTCCTGTGCCCAGGGTGACCATAAGGCATACTACGCCCACTGGTGTGCTCCTGGCACAGTAATGGGGCTCCCCAATTAATGTGGCAAGAGGGATACACATGCGTGTCTAGTTCAAGGGCACCTGACAGCAGTCTGTCTTCCAGTTGCCTCAAAACTTCATTGAAGTTCAGCTGTGTTCCTTTCCATACCATTTTACTTGTATTGCCCCCCAGCCCCATCATCTGTGGCCCCACCAAGTCATGGGACTTTCTGTCCAACCTCCTCCTGCCCTGGCCATCCACAGCACAGGGGCAAAGCAAGGTGGGGGCTCTTCTGGCAACCAGGGGACTCATTTCCAATCCCTCATCTGAACATGACTTTCAGTATGAAAAGATTGACACTTCTTTCACATGCTCTTCCAGCTTCCAACTATTTTCAGCTTACATTTTGGGGGGGAGTTGGGTTTTTTTGAGTTGGCTGATGTTTCTGGGTATTTGATAATCTGTGGTGGACTTTTTTTTTGGTACACATGAGGATTAATAAACTATATCTTCTTATAAATTTCCAGGACAAGCTATTTCTGTAGTTCAAGGTGAGAAACCTACCATGGGTGCAATTCTCTGCAAGAAAGACTGAAGTTGGGCAAAGAAAAGGCAGGTATCAAAATAGAGTCCCATTGCTATGAATTTTCTATAATCTTATCAGAAATAATATTCTGGATCCTAGTAGTAAAATTGTGTGGAAAAATCTTTCTCAGGGGACAAATAATTTTGCAGCCCTCTGTTTCCTTTGGCAGCCCCTTTCCAGCCCCACACCAGCTGTAGCCCTGGACTTTCTGTCAGCTCAAACCCAAATCCTACACTGATTCACTGATTCACAAGCCAGGACCCCGATCCACTAAGACAAAGGAGACTGCCAGTATAAGGCCTTAATTATTTTTTTTTGAGATATTTTTGCAGGTAGTCTAGCACCATTGCTGCTGGTTTACTCACTAGGAACCCTAATCCTCACCCTCAGCTGTCCATAGGCCAGGGACTGCACTTCATTCCCTTCATCCCAAGCCCTCTCCATGCTTCAGATGAGGATCCTAACCTCAGCCCTTCCTTTCTTCTGTGCATCCCTTACATTCCCTTCTTCCCCAGACTGCAGCTGCAGGTTGTATCATTCCTTCCACATTCACCCAACACAATGTTGGTTTATTTAGCAGTATTCTATGAAAACCCCTTCAAATATACTGGGACCTTTTTCTCTTAGGAAAGAGTAATGAAAGACCAATGATTACCCAGTTTGCAGTGCCTTGCTAAGCAAAGTGAAGACCTTGCCTTTTCTAAAGCAGATCATTTGTTCAGATACACTTTTTATCTAACAGCTAAGCTAAAAATTGGTTCTAGTGGACAGGAAGTGAATTAGCCAGCCAGTAAATATGGCAAGAATAAGCCAAGATCTCCCACATGAGGAGCAAAATGTCCAGTAGAGCTTTTGGGGTGGCCTGGAGCATTCAGGAGATGTGTGTGACTGAGTGTCGGTCAGCAGCAGGTGGCTTCCAGCAGTGGCAATTCAGCAGTCTGCCTTCTGGTTTCATCTCTTTTGGGTCAGCCATAAATCTTAGTGACCTGTGAGGAGAAAACTAGAGAGAAGTGCACCATATTAGCAGCTGAGGACAGAAAATCAATATAAAGTCCTAGTATACTGGCAATCGAGTAACTGGCTAGAAATATAATATTTTTTCCTTGGTGCTCTCTGGAAATGTTAAGGTTACAATAAACTCTGACAGCAGACCATGAAAATAATGGGGGGAGAGAAGCTCCAGCCTGAAGCCTCAGCAGACAAAAAATGGTGCTGTGATTTGAATGTATCGACTGTGATTTGAATTTATCTAGTTGTCTGATCTAAATATGATTTATGTATCTGACCAATAAATACCATGCTTTTCTGTATAAATTAAGACTATATTCAGTGGAGACAAACACGTAAAACTTGAGTTGCTTCAGGGAACTCCTCAAACTTGTACATTTTCATCAGAGAACAATAAGATTAATTCTATGTAATCTAGTGTTTAAGAATCACATGTGTTCATAGATCATTAAAGTCCATGATTTGCACTTGCCCTGAAATTGTTTTTCTTTTTCTCTTGTCCCTGTGTAGAAACCTTAAGTCTTTGAACAAAAATGGGACTTTTGATAGATCCCTACAGAGGCATCTTAGGGTACAGGATTGATCTCTACGCATCACACCAAACAAAATTTCAGGAAATTTCTCTGATCAGGAAGAGAGACTAGTCAAAACAGACCAAGAATCATTGCTTGTATATGTAGGCAGTAGTAGTATTTCCCTTTACTCTTAGCAAGTACTATAACTTAGTCACAGAAGTGATATTTAGGGCTCTCATGTAGACCCATTTGACACCAATAGGAGACTAATTCTCCCATTTTGCCAGAAGTGAGAGTTTTTGATTCAAGACACCAGTGAAACACAAAGAAGAACCTAAAGGAAAGCTTGTTCAATAAACTTACTATCAAAGTAACATGAATCAACCCTAAAACTAAATGAGAAATTCCTGTTCTGGCTGGCAGGTACTACTTGAGTGTGAAATAATCAAGTGCTGTAATACTGCAGCTTGCCCAGCTGCGAAGTGAAACAGTGTGGAGGGATAGTGCATCTCCCCATCCCAAAGCCCGCCTGAGCTGTAGCACTAAAAACATAAACTGCTACGGCCAGACCCACATACTTTGTCGAAGCTCATTTATTCCAGCTGAGTTTCTGTCCTTTTAAGCATGTTTAGCTATCAGCATTTTTACCTACGGTTCTTGACTCTGTGGATGCCTGCTCAGCGCAGTGACTGGTGTGGTAAGGAAAGTGCCTGGTAGCTAGGCTTTATATATCTGGCTTCTTACTGTGCTACTTTGCATTAACATACTTGGAAGAGGGGAATCCAGTTGAGAGAACTCATGGAGAAATCCCCTCTCATGCCTGTTAGGACTTCTTCTTTTCTTCTCTTGCCCCACAGATGGCCAGCAAGGATCTCTTGCAGTCCTGCCCAGCTTGCATCAAACTTGCAGTCAGCACGTGTGGAGCCAGCCATGAGCTCAGGCTGCAATGTCGAGGTATCTCCTCAGGGTTGTGCAGTGGAATTAGCAGCAACGAAGGTTAGCTTTGTATATTTGACTGAACAGCTCGCCTGGCATTTTGGAAAACCTGAGAGTCTAAGCCAGAGTGAGCCATTATGTGGGCCAGTTGTGGAGAAGCAGAAAACATTGTCTCTCAGTTGCTTCCTCCACCTTCCCCAAGTGCATTGTGAGCTAATTTTCCCCCTGCTTTTACACAAAGTAAAGCATGAATGGGGAAAGCATTACGTGGGCTTCCTGAGCTCGGGGGAGGTGGGGTAGGATGGATGGCAGTATAGGGTGGGAGAAGGGCAACCCTGCAGACCTCTTCCCAAAGTTTTCCTCATCTACTCCTACTCATACTGGAAGAGCCTGGGAGAAAATTTTATATGAGGTAAGCATCCATTTTTGTCCTGTATGTGGGCTCTGCTATGTTTTCTTGGAGATGAGCTGTTAATAGGCATGGGAGTTTATCCAAGAGCTTTTATCTGGTGCAGATAATCCCTTAGATTACTTCTTTCCTCTCTTCCTGTTACTAGAAAGTAAATATCTTTGAGAGAAGCCCCTTTTTCCTGTACTTATCCCAAATGTATGCATATGTTCTCATAAAGACAATGTACCTAACATGAGACTAACTTCCAGTTTTACATTTTTCTTTTTTGTTTTCTAATTTAGCTGATTAACCAGATACTTGGTCTATCTTCCTATTACCTGAAGGAGTTACACATTCTTTTTACAGAAAATCAGAGCCAAGCATCAAGCCTGTCTACTGTAAGTTTGACCCTGAAGAAATATTTTACAATGGACTGAAAATTACACAGCATCCTATAAAAAATAGAAACGTAAGTTAGATTTATGCTTATCCCTTTAGGAAAAAAGTAACAGTCAAGAGAAGTTGTATTTTTAGCCAAGTTTAGGACACTGAGTGAAACAATGCCTTTGGAAGCCAACTGACTTTTTTTCAGTGGAGATTTCTGAGCATGAAGTGCTGTTGTAGTGATTAAAATAGCTGCTGCTCACTTTTATCAGAGAACAGGCACAAAAAGGGCATAAATGCATGTGTAAAAATCTGAGCGATGATCCTGTTTGCTAAACTGTAACTACTCAAGTGCCTTTCTTTTAGCCTTGGCTTTCTGTAAGATCTGATTTTGCACCATATTTCAATAAAATATCTATTTTAGATTATTTTGACACACCTTGAAAAGGAGAAGAGAATCTAACACTTTAGGTATGCAGCTGGTCGGAAACTGTACAGTTGTCAGCGAGTCACTGCTGAGCTGGGAATCGGTATCAAAGGGCTCTACCCTGGGTCTGGTGGTATTTGGTATTTTCACTAGTGACTTGGATGATGGAGTAGAAAGAGTGCTCATTGAATTCTGGGGCAACGTGGAGCAGTTAATGGCTGCAGACATGCTGGAGGAAGAATTGCACAACCTGCCTGAAGATCAAGCTCTAGAGATCTCTTCTTCCTTTCCAGGTCCAGCTTTCCTTTTAGAGATACTTGTTTGACTTCTGCTGTCTCCACCTTCCTCGCTTGCACACCTCTTGCCCCTGGTAGTGTCAGCCCCTGGGGAACAGCGCGCCACCTCCAAAACTCAGTCCCTTTTTTGGGCCTCCCAGAGGCTCTGTTCCCCCACATGGACTGATTTTAACCAAGCAGGGTAGTAGCAGGAATGCAAAAGTGCCATCCTGACAGATGAGATTCCCTCCCCTCCATCTATTGAGGCTATGAGTGACTGGGGCTGGATGGGTGGGAAGGCAAGGAGATGGGGTTAAAACAGCATTTTTGCTTGTAGGAGGCAATGTATGAGTCAGTGCAAAAATTTTCCATAGTCCTAAAATATATGTCATCAAAGATAGATGGGGTGGATTGCTTAGAAGGACGCTCTGTGAAGAGTTCAGCAGAAGCCTGGACAACTGCTTTAGACTAGACGCAACTCCTAGATAGTTAAAATTAACAGCAACATATCTCACCCTGTATGTATACACAAAAAGAGCAGCCCTTCTCTAGGAGAGCTTACAGTCCACATCTAATTGATTGCCATGTGTTTTTCATTTAAACTCATTGTTAGAAGAAAGAGCAGCAAAATCCTTTCAAAACAGTTTCAAAATACCTTTTGCTAGTTTTTGTCTTCAAATATAACTGGCCAAGGAGAGTGGTGGACCCAAGTTGTCCTGTGCTAGTAAAGCTCTGTTTAACCCATATACATGATCCTCCTTTCTAACCTTCCCACACCATCCAGCTCCCACTGAAGTCATGAAGGGTCATTGTTTGGTATCTCTGTGTGTGATACCTGAACCAGATGGAAACTATAAGGTACAAGACAAAATCATTGTTCCTTTTGACACAGAACTTGAGACTATCTAGGCTAAGGGAAATCTTTTCTACCCACAAAAGTCCTAGTTTCCTATATTATGACCTATATCAACAATATTAAAGCTCAAAGCTATACTGTTACACTGATGACTTTGTTCCATTGACTGTACAGCTCAGTCAGTACATATAAAATTGCAGGATGCATTTAATGCAATTCAATTAGATTTAATTGAATTAAAACTATTATTAAATTCAGCCAAAGGTAAGTCTATGGAATTTTTTTCTAATAACTCAAAAAGCTCAAGTCTGGATGAGTTTAAAATAATAATCCTTCAAGAGAATGTGATTGAATAAGTAAGAACATACAAACATTTAGAAGTCCAGCTAGATATGAAACTGAACTTTATATATCACATAAATCAGTCATTACAGAAATGGAAATCAATTTGGGAGGGTTCGCTCAACCTAATTTTTGCTCTGCTTTTAAGTATTTAAAGAAAGATTGATTTCGTGCCATTTTAATTGGCTTAATCCAGCTAAGCACGGAGGCCCCTGTGTTAACATAACGAAACATCCTTTATGATCTGGCCATGAGGAAACTCTTAGAGCTATTTCCCTAAGTTGTAGCAGCCCCTGATGCTGAAGACCTTATATCTTGAATTTCCTACCATGGCATTTTAAGCAGCTGCTCGGCTACAGTTTCTTAAGACTTCTAGATACTCTGGTCCAAACAGTCACTGTTTTCAGCCAATTCTTCTTTTCCTTCCTTCCTCTCTCCTTTAATGTCCTCTCTGTTGAAGACATGTAGTGGCACACTCAAACAATAGGAAAATGAATTAAGGAGATTCAGCCCTGAGATTTTTTTCTGCCGTGGAGGCACAAAGGTGATTAAGAGTCCCTGTGCTGTTGGTGAGACTGCAAGTTTTATCTACTGGTTGTTGCAGTCACCAGTAGGGAACTGAACATACACTATTAGATACCAAAAAAGTGCCAGACATTGCCTTTTTCCATTGTACAGCAGGGAGGATGGGTTGTTTTACACCTTCTGTAGCCAGGTATGTTAGGTACATCTTGCTTGCCAGCTTGCATGTCTCTGATACAGTGTGGACATGCCCAGGTGTCCTGCTTTCAGCTGGGATAGAGTTAATTGTCTTCCTAGTAGCTGGTACAGTGCTATGTTTTGAGTTCAGTATGTGAAGAATGTTGATAACACTGATTTCAGTTGTTGCTAAGTAGTGTTTAGACTAAAGTCAAGGATTTCTCCAGCGAGAAAGCTGGAGGGGCACAAGAAGTTGGCACAGGACACAGCCAGGGCACCTGACCCAAACTGGCTAATGGGGTATTCCATACCATGGGACGTCCCATTTAGTATAGGAACTGGGAAGTGGGGGCGGGGGATCGCTGCTCGGGGACTAGCTGGGTGTTGGTCGGCAGGTGGTGAGCAATTGCGCTGCGCATCATTTGTATCATCAATCCTTTCATTATTCCTGTTGTTATTTTATTGGTGTTATCATTATCATTATTAGTTTCTTCTTTTCTGTTCTATTAAACCATTCTTATCTCAACCCATGGGTTTTGCTTCTTTTCCCGATTTTCTCCCCCATCCCACTGGGTGAGGGGGGAGTGAGTGAGCGGCTGCGTGGTGCTTAGTTGCTGGCTGGGGTTAAACCACGACACCAGGTAACTGAGGGGCAGAGGGCTGATGGAAAGGACCTGGGTGTGAAAAGGTGGCATGGGACCACAGCCTTGGGCAGAGCCTGTCTCCTGGGTAGGTGTACAAGGTGTGTACCAATAAAAGGGGCTTCCGGCAATTACTGGTAACTCTAATATAAGGATGTAGTGACTGGGAAACTAAGTTAGTTGTTGCTTTGGTTGAATGCTCATGGAATTGGTTTGCTAAAACTGTAAAAGAAGAGTCTGAGAGACTCTAAACCCGATCACAACACTTCTATTATGCAGTATTCTGCATATTTGTGTAACCTTCATCATTCTGCTGGTAACACACGGTTTGGCTGGTCCTGCCCTTCTGCTGGTTGCACAGGACCATGCGTTGCTTCATCGGATCTGTTTTCTTGCCAAACCAGAATGGTTTCCCCTGTAGATGGCTCTGTTTTCCTACCCAATTTCGGGAGCGTTGTTGCTTTAGAAACACCACATAAATGAGATTGTGCTAGAGCTTTCTTTTCCTCTTCCAGTGGGTGTTAAGTTCAGAAAGCAATTGTTGGGGTTAGACACTCTTTAATATGCTGGCTCTGAAGACAACTGAACTGTCAGCCACTTTCCACAAAAAATATATTTTGGTGCTTGATTTGGGACTAAAGTTTCAGAGAAAAGGCTCAGCCTGAGCACCTAAGAATTGCTGTTTGAGATGCCCTGGGCTGCAGCAGCTGGTATCAAGGTACTGATCAGAAGGATGAGGGTCTGCCATAGTTTCCATGTTGTATCTCCCAACCTGCTGTGGGGTTTGCCACTGTCTATGGCACCTCCAGTGGTACTAGGTGCTTGGGCTTATGCAACTGGTATGAACCCAGAGCTTCAGCGTTTTGTGTGTGTGGAAAAAGAATGTATTTCTGTTTAAGAAAATGAAGACAGGAGGAGTTTTCACTCATTTTCTTCTTAGCACCTGCAGACCAGAAACTGTTGGTGTGGGATGAACTGGCATCATGACTGCTCACCCTTGGGAAAGCTTAAATATCTACTGTGATGCTGTATCCCTCTCGGGCTCAGCAGCTTGGGTGCCCTGGTGTGGCACAGCTACCAGGCCCTGAGAAGGCAGGTCCCTGCTGGGGAGATTTAGGGAAGAAGATAGAGGGAAATTGCCTTTGTGAGTTAATTAGAGGGATTATAATGTTTAAATTATGGTGATCAAGAATAGAATCTGAACCCTAAAACAAATGTAATGATGGCAGTGAGACCTTTCTGGGGTGCAGAACAGACACTGTCTAAATGCAGACAAGGAGCTATAATACCTGGAGATAACCCTTCTTAAGCCTAAATTGAGTTACATAAGGAGAACACCTTTGTTTTATGCTGCTGTGTGCTGGTAGTAGAAATTATCCTATGCTGGGGCTAGCAACCTACCTGAGCTCACCTAGCCTCCCTGCCTGCTAAAAAAGAAACTGTGAACCCAAAAATATTTGGGGGAGATGAGAAAGCTCTGACGACTCAAACTCCTTAACTATATGCTGCGTTTTGTCACTGACATTATACTGAGCTACCCGTTCAATGCTTGCATGAATTTCTAACTGTTCAGCAAATGTGATAACTCAGAGATACTGAAACTGGAGATTATCTCTTCTAGTTTCCATCAACAGCAGGAACCCGAGCCAGGAGCACTGGGACTCCCTGTCGTCAGCTGCTGGCTGGGACCCACCTCCATGAAGAGGAAATGAAACCACCACCCCACAGTTGTTGAGAAGAAATTTGGCAGAAAGTGCTACAGGAAGGTCTGGTAAGGTCACCTGAAGCACAGGCTGGGCATCAGCATTGGAGAGGTGCACGTGGGATGAATTTGACTATAGTTTCAACTGATTATGAATGTAAAACCAGCCCCGAGCATGGGTACACGCCAAGGTGTTGCCCCAAATGCATAATGTATTCGAGGCTGAGCTTGGTCTTTCTTGTTTGCAAATATTGCTACCAGCAAAGATAATTCCCAGAGGCACTGTTTTCCTGATAAATCTGCACCAGTATAGAAAGGATAGATAATAGAAGGAACCTACTTGTCTAAATAATGCAAGACTTTCTAAAGATTAAATTACTGTAAATTATATGTTACTTTTAAATGAATACTTAGAGAGACCTGAATACCCAAGAACTTTTTAGATAGGGCAAAGCAAACCATTAGAGTATCCCATAATAGGAGAGATTAAAAAGATTGTAGCTATTTAGTTTAGTAAAGAGACTAATAAGAAGTGACATGACAAAGGTATATAAAATAATGTATGGCACAAAGAAGGTCAGCAGGTGCTCCTATTTATCCTGTCTTGTGAAAGAGGCACAGAAGGATACCCAATTAAATTAAAAGGCAATAAATTTAAAACTGGTAAAGAAAATGCCCTTTTATGTCACATACAGTTAATCTGCGGAACTCACTGCCACAGTAAATTATGGAGGTAAAGACGTTTAGTTGAATTCAAAAATCTATTAGATAGATAAAAAAAGACAGAATTGTCAAAAACATCCAAGTTCTGTTTTCAGAAGTAACTTAGGATCTCATGCAAAAAGAAGTGTAAGCACCATGCTGAACTCTTAATGTTAAACACTTGCTGGATAATACATAAACCATTCTTACAGCAGGGGCCAGACTGCCAAGTCTTGCTCTTGCATTTTTCAATTAAAGAATTAGGATTTTTTTATTAAGCAGAACATGTGAAGCAACAAAATGTCCCCTTTTGGGATAAGCGGGAAGCTCTGGGGTGAGGTGTGCTCTGGGGGCCACAGGATCCCCTCAGTCAGAGGAGGGATTTGGGCTTAGGTCTGTAATATCTTTACTATGTTCTTGAGTTGCCATCCTGCTTGTTGTAATCCCAGGGCTGCTATGGGACTTCTTTATTTCTTGGAGAGCCTCATACTGCTGGTGTATATAGGTGTCATCTGGGCATCTCACTCCTCCTCTTCTCCCCTCCTTGGAGCCCTGGGGGTCAAATACCTAATTTCTGAAGCCCAGCTGAGTTTAGGCACGTGGCAGACATCAAGCCAATATTGTGGTGCTTTAGTATGGATACATGAAACTCGAGAACCTGAAAATCAGCCACAGGTGCCCAGGGAAGGTGGGTAGGGGCTGAAATGGGGAGGGGAGTGTTCCGTTATGATTTTGTATTGCATTTTTGCTATTTATGTTTTTGATATCTTGGTTCCTCACTGGAGCTAGTCATATATGTCTTACTTCTAAAAATAAGATTTGAGTGCTTAAGTAGGCTTTTTAGAAAACGCTACCCTAAATGCGACTTTCATTGTCATATCCATGCTATTCTAATGGAATAATGAGACAACTGAGGAATAGCATCAAACATGGGAATACAGGAGACAACTTCCTCACGACTGTTCTTGTTTTTGGTCTCCGCTTTATGCAACAGAGATTGACTACCATGGAGCCAAGAGGTTTCAGATCTGAATGGGAAATGTGTTTCCTGATTCAGCCTCCTCTGACTTACTTAACAGTAGTTGCACAACACAGGAAGGGAGATATTCACACAAATTAGGTGTTGCAGGGAGGATTGGGAGAGGTGAGATCAGTTTCTGGCTTTTGCAATAGCACAGAATTTCTAATCTCTCCTTTGTTTTTCATTTCTGTGTGTTTAAAACACGGATACTCCTTTTGTTCTTCAACTTTCTGTCATGCTTGTTTTGTGTATTAATATCAGGAAACACAAACTTTCTATGTGAATATAGTTCTGTAACCACCGCTGGAAACAGAAAAACTGTAATTAAAAAGTATCTGGGATTTCTACAGGGGCTGAAAGGACTGCTTGTTCTTGCTCTTCAAAATTCTACTTAAAATATTGGCATGTGAGTGATTAGCTAGATATTTTTAATGACTTTATCATATATTATATTTAGCAATTCTGGACTGAGGATAGGAAAGGTCCTCATGGATCATGAGGTCCAGACTCCTGATATTTCAGGCAGTCACATCATATATTCCTCTTCATTTATCAGGCTGAGTTTTAAAACTAGTTAGGATTTTTGGTCCCCACCCCACTGTAGGAGTTGAGTCTGTTCCAGAATTTGGCTCTCCTGGTGGCTGGAAACTCTCTTGAAGCATGATGTAGAGGACAAATAATAGTGACAATGACAGACAGGATTACTTATGAATACTCATGTGATAGTCTGTGAAAAGGGAAAATATAGGGGAAACATAGCTCAGGGTCCCATCAGGTGATCCATTTCCAGCAGAGGAGGGAAAACCAATAGCTCCTGGGCAAAGCCTCATAGGAAATACTGCATATGGTCCTAGATACCCCTGCACACAGAAGGACAGGACAGATAGTGTGCCCAGAAAAATGAAAACCCTTTGAGAGAGGACTGCAAGAGCAGGATTTACTTGATCTAGCAAAAAGACATCTGTGAAGAGGCTATAATTACCATCAGTGTACACGAGGGGAACAAAGAGCAAGGAAGAAAAATTGTTGTTTAGCCTAAAACAAAATGTTGACATGAGAACAACTGACTATAAAAGAGTTTGTCTGGAAATTAGAAGAAAGGATATTGAAGGTGGAGGGGCTCTGGCATGGTTTTCCAATGGCAGCAGGGACAGCAGCAAACCTGCCTGCTCTTAAGATTGCCCTTGATCAATCTCTGAAAGACCGAATTTGCAACGTTGGACCATGACAGCATCAGTGATCCAGAAGCCCTCTACTGACGTAATTTCTAAAGTAAATGTATGTAAATTCCACTGCAGCTTTGTACAAAGCTGGGTTTTATATACTAAACTAACACATATACCTCAGCTTCCTCTGTTCTAGCACATACTGTTCTGCTATACTTATAGAGAGGAACAATTATCTCCCTTCTTAGTCTTTGTCCTGCCAACCTAAAATACAAGAAACACTGCTTATAAGATAGGCTTACTGTATCCAAACCATCTGTTCTGTGAACCTGGCTAGTTCGAATGGCTATTTCTTGACCATATAAATAGCCAGAACATTTTTTTTTTTGTCCTTCTTTAGAGCAAAGGTTTTTTTCTGGTTTTGTTTGTATCCACCCTCATTTCAACTCTGAATTCGAGTAAGTTGAGATCAAATTCAGTTAAAAATATAATTAATGTATGTGAGTTGATACATTCTGTGCTGGGGCTGGCTTTAAACACAAAGGATAACAACAGGCTAATTCTAGTTTATCTTCAGTACTCTGGCTCGTAATGGAAATGACAGACCTCTGGCAGTGCTGATGGGTGCTCTAACATTATATATTTCACTAATTATCTTGTTAAGATAAGAAACTTTCACAATTAGGAGAGCCCTCTCATTTTATATGAAGGCTTGTCCCTTGATCTGAGATACTTCTGGGTTTTGGGAGGCAATGAAATGTGTTTAGGATTTTAATGCAGCCAAAGGAAAAAATAATCTATTTTAACAAAGTTCTGTCCCTCTCATAGATAGGTGGCTTCTGTCATCCACAGCATGCAGGTGATATGACCAAGGTAGTGGCCACCCACTGGTACAGAGAAACTTAGGGAAAGGTGGGGAAAGATGTGTTTTGGTAAGGACCATACCCCAGCTTGCCAAGAAGGTTTCCACATCCCAGTGGGGCACAGTGCTGAGTTCCGTGCCCTTGTGACCAAAGTCTGGGAAACATGCATGCATCAGGACAACAAACCTGAGGGACCCAAGTCCTGAGACAAAAGTTTCATTCCTGAGATGAAAGAGGTAAAACTTTAACTTCTCTTTCACACAGACTTGGGTTCTGCAAGGATATGTCATGGAAACAGGTGTTTTCCTACACCAAAGGAAAAGACCTACTGAAGTGCAAGGAAAAATATGGTAAAAAATACAAAACAATTCAGGACTTCTTTCCAAGAAGACGACCTTACCATAAACAGCATGCTCTCTACATCTCTGCAAAGTTCATGCAGAGGGAACCAAACACCTTTCTTTCACCTCTGCCATCACCACAACCAAATGAATGTACATGGTATAAATACTTGTTGAAGACGGTCACCTGTCAAATAGTGATGAAGAAAAAGCAGAGGCATTCAATGCTTGTTTTGCCTCAATCTTTAATAATACTGATGGACCTTGGACTGCCCAGTCCCCTGAGTTGGAGAACCATGAGTGTGGAAACAGTGACTTTCCATTTGTGGACAATGAAATTGTAAGGGACCAGCTGTATCAGCTGAATGTTCACAAGTCCATGGGACCTGATGGGATTCATCCCAGAGTACTGAAGGAGCTAGTGGATGTTTTGGCAGGACCGTTCTCAATCATCTACCAATGGTCTTGGGAGTCTGGGCAGCTGACTGGAAGCTAGCCAATGTTATTCCAATTTAAAGAACAGCATGAGGGAAGACCCAGGAAAATACAGACCTGTTAGTCTAACCTCAGTATCTGGAAAAATTATGGAGAACAACATACTGGGTGCTATTGAAAGACATTTAAAGAACAAAGCAATCATCAGGCACAACCAGCATGGGTTCACAAAGGGAAAGTCCAGTTTAACTAATTTAATATCCTTCTATGATAAGGTCACCTGCCTAGTGGATGAAGGGAGGGTAGTGGATGTAGTTTTTCTGGATTTTGGTAAGGCTTTTGATACTCTCCTTCCCAGCATCCTTCTGGACAAGTTGTCTAACTGTGAGATGAGAAGGTAGACAGTGCACTGGGTGAAGAGCTGGCTGGGTGGCAGGGTTCAAAGTGTTGTAGTGAATGGGGCTCCATCTGGCTGGCAACCAGTCACCAGGGGTGTTCCTCAGGGCTCGAGTCTAGGGCCAGTTCTGTTCAATGCTTTTATCAATGCTCTGGAGGCAGGAGTTGAATGCACCATTAGTAAGTTTGCTGGTGATACTCAACCTGGAGGTGCTATTGACTCTCTCGAGGGACAAGAGTCCTTGCAGAGGGATCTGGATAGATTGGAGCACCGGGCAATCATCAATGGCATGATGTTTAACAGGAACGAATGCTGGATTCTGCACCTGGGACACAGTAACACCGGACATCTCTAAATTGGGAGAGGAGTGGCTGGAGAGCAGCCCTGCAGAAAGGGGTCTGGGGGTGCTGGTTGACAGGAGGCTCAACAGGAGTCAGCAGTGTGTGCCCTGGCAGCCAAGAGGGCAAACCCCATCCTGGGGTGCATCAAACACAGCCTAACGCACCAGTCAAGAGAGGTGATTATGCCTCTGTATTTAGCACTGGTGCAGCCTCCCCTTGGCTATTGTGTGCAGTTCTGGGCCCCACGATTTAAAAAGGACGTGAAGGTACTCGAACGTGTCCAGAGGAGGGCAACAAAGCTGGTGAAGGGGCTGGAAGGCGTGTCCTCTGAGGAGCGGCTGAGGACTTGGATTTGGGGTTTGTCTAGTTTGGAGAGAAGGAGGCTGAGGGGCGACCTCACTGCTCTCGACAGCTTCCTGAGGAGGGGACGTGGAGAGGGAGGTGCAGATCTCTTCTCCCTGGTACCCGGTGCCAGGACATGTGGGAATGGTTCAAAGCTGCGTCCATCAGGGGAGGTTCGGACTTGGCATGAGGAAACATTTCTTACTGAGAAGGTGGCTGAACCCTGGAACAGGCTTCCTGGAGAGGGGGTCGATGCCCCAAGCCTGTCAGTGTTGAAGAGGCATTTATTTGGTCAATGCCCTTAATACCATGCTTGAACTTTTGGTCAGCCCTGAAGTGGTCAGGCCATTGGACTAGATTATCGTTGTAGGTCCCTTCCAACTGAACACCCCTCTCCCTCTCCTCTGCAAAAGGTTAAAGTCACAAATGAGCTGTGGAAGTTTTACCCCATGGCTGAAGCACGTTTTGTGTCCTGTATAAACAGGGCCAATTGGTGTGTTTAACAGAGGAGCTGTGCAGCTTGCTTTTCAGTGGGAGAACGGGATGTGACGGCGATAACAGCAATGGGCTAGTCTTTGCCATTTGGAAGAGTTGTCATTTGCCTGGCTGGGCTTTGAGCATGGATTCAAATGTTCTAGGTGTGAAAATAACCAACCTTTCCACCACACCAGTGTAACCTCCACTCGTTTTTAAAAGCCCATGTTATTTCCATGGCAGTCTGTTGGTGCTATCCATCCCAGCCTATGGCACTAGTTACACTTTGGCTTTCCTCCAGGCTGAAGCTGCTGAAACCATCCTCTATTATCCCCCTGGAAAAGGGCTTGCGTCCCTGGTCCTCCTCTCCATGTGGCCTCACAGCTCTTAGCTCTGACACAGAGAGGGGACGGCTAATAGGGGTGGTCTCTGGGCTGCAGGGTTGGTTTCTGCCATGGCCTGAGAGAAGAGTAACAGCACCAGGTTTGTCCTTGGGAGCCGAGTGGCAGAGGATGCCTCGGGGACACCCAGCAGCTGGGCCCAGTGCATGGCCACCAAGGGCAGGGACAGCCCCCGGGGCCAGCACCCCAAAGGCCTTCCTCCGAAGGATGCTGGGCGGAGGGGCTGTGCGTGGGGGGCCCCGTCACCCCCGTGTCACCGTGCCACCACCCAGCAGTGCAGCAGTCACAATGCCCCGGGCCAGTATAAAAGGGGCAGCCTCCCGTGTCCCACTGCCAGAGCTGGCCCCGGGGCCAGCCCCAACACATCCAAGAGAAAGTCTTTGAGGAGCCCGTGGAATTACTTGGAGGGGGCTGACGGAGGAAGACTGGAGGCTGGACCAGGCTTGCTGGAGGGACCGCGTTCAAAGCTCATCTGACAGATGGAAATCCTTCTCAGCTGGACAGCAGAGGCAGGACCAAGGGAATGCCTTCTTGAGTAGCCCTGCAGAGCCAGGGGCAGCAGCCGTAAGAATTGGGATGCAGAGATGTTGCCAGGGGTCCCGGTGCTTTGGAGCACTCACTGGCGTCCCGCCAGTTGCAGGAAGGATTCTTGCCCCCAAGGTCCATCAGGCCAAGGGCATTTGGCCACTCAGAAGCCCCTGAGATGGCTCCAGGTTGAGGGAGAATAGGGCTTGGGCATCTCCTGGGAGGCGTGACCAGCCTGGAGGATGAGGCGGCGGCAGGTCTTGCTCACATGCTCAGGGAATAGCCGATCGCCAGATCTGGGGTCAGGAAGGAATTTTCCCCCAGGGAAGATTGGCACTGGTCCCTGGGGGTTTTTTGCCTTCCTCTGCAGCATTGAGCATGGCTCCTTGCCAGGGCTGCTTTGGGCCATTTTAGCTAGGTTGCTGCCTGCTGCTCATGCTCCACGAAGGTGGCCCTCGTGCCCCGCATCCGGGGGGAGGAAGTTTTCTGGCCCCACGGGAAGTGCCCAGTGGTTGCTGCTTGTCCTCTGTAGCACTGAGCACAGCCCCTTCTCAGAGGTCTTCTGGGCCCTTTCAGCTAGGTCCTTGCCTGCTGCCCTTGCACCTCCAAGGTGCCCTGGCTCTCTCGGGCTCTCTTGCGTGGTGCAAGTCTGTAGCGGGAGCGAGCTCTGCTCTTCCCTTGGCTCCATTTCCCCAGGGATTCTTGCCTGGGCAAAACAACCTGTGCTTGGAAGGGCTCCAGGCTTGCTGCCCCATCAGGAGCAGCCATTTTTCAGCTCTCCCTGTGTGCAATACAAGAGCTGGACAGGTACAAGAGTGCTTTTCATGCATCACTGGTCAAGAAGCACAGCAGCGGAGCGAGTTTCAGAAGGCAAAAATTATGCTTGTCAATCTCTACCTGTCATACTTTTGAGAATACCACACACCTCTTCATCTTTATCTTCGTCGTTGTGGTCTTCTTTTGTGTGTGGTCAGTCCTGATCCTCATTTTTCATGTTCTCACTCTTCAGGAAACAGGGCCTGCTTGACCTGTATTCCTGCTGCTACTTTCTGTAGCTCAGTGACTTTCCTTTGCCAGACTGCAAGGGATGTTTTTTCAAGCTCAACTGAAGAACGCATCAGCCTGCTCCTGGCTACACATGCACATTGTGTTAATGCTTGTGAGCATTGGCTCTGAAACAGATTCAGAAAAAAACCCATAAAATAACATTAAATAGCATTAAAAAAAAATCCCGTTTCCACTTGTAACCTTTGTGGTTTGTGTCCTTGAAAGTGTTTTTGGAGCTGAAAAACCCCTGGCATTTCAGGCAAATAAGGGTGTTGTTATTTGACGCATGGTGAGTGCAGGGAATAGAAGTAGAATAGACTAGACTAGAACAGAAGAGTTATGCTATGTTGTGCCTAGAGTTCTGCATGAGAAGCTCTGACCTAGGTCTGAGGGCTCCATCCAGGAGAGCAGCTCTTCTACAGTGCAGGTCCCAGGCCCATCGAGGAGACAGGGGCAGGGACGGGCACACCTACAACATGGCTCAGGCAGGGACTGAAGGCCCCAGGCTGGGCTGAGACATGTCACCTGGGTCCTCGGCAGGAGACGGTGAGTGTGGGGGTCCCAGGGGATGCCAATCCCAGCCATTGAGGCCTATGAGCACCCCCAGGACCCTGAGAGAAGCAGGCTTGCACGGCTCATATGCTTTTCTTTAGACAGTGGTGGTTGGCCACCTTGTAGACAGAGTTTCGTGCCAGATGGACCTTCCCTCTGATGGAGTACGGTTGTTCTCAGGCTCATGTGTGTGAGCGTGTTTTTTCCAAGGGAAACAGCTCAGGCATTTCTAAAAATGAGTACAAGGAGAAAAAAAAAGAAATCCACAGGGAAATGAACAGGTATTGCTCACCTCAAAAAGATTTGCAACTCTTTAGTTCAGCAGGGTGTCCTGCTTCAGACTGAGGGCTTGATCTTTGAGCTTTACTAGTGTGAAAGATGTGAGGTTTTGCCATCCTGTGGAAACCCGTCTCAGCTGGATGAACACAGAAGGTTTTCAAAAACCACACTTCACACATGCTTTGTGCAAATTTGCTTTGAGTAAATTTGCTTTTTGTAAATTATCTTGAGATGATCCACAGCTCTCACCTCCATCAGAAGGCACATGCCTCCTTCCCAAAATGTGACAGAGCCAGTGCCTAGACTGGGACATGGTAACCCATTGAATGCCTTCTGCTAGTGCAGGACTGGGAAGAAATGTCATCAGAGATTTCCTCAGCATGCACTGCTAGGGAAAGGAGGAGGTAGGAAGAAGAATAGCATAGAATAGAATACTATATTTCAGCTGAAAGGGACCTACAACAATCATCTAGTCCAACTGCCCGACAACTTCAGGGCTGATCAAAAGTTAAAGTATGGTATTAAGGGCATTGTCCAAATGCCTCTTAAACACTGACAGGCATGGGCATTCCTCTATAGCTTCTGTGGAAAATATATGACTGGCCTGGATGGGATTATGTCTGCCAAGATCTATTGCTATTTGGTATGTGGTGAGTCTTGGTGTAGTTTGGTGACTGCCATCAGTGCTGTTCTAATGAGACGTAGGAAATGGGTGAAGGTTGGAAATGGGTGATTTTGCACTGTACAGTTGTAGGTTCTCCATATGCATCTATATGGTCCTGACCTTTGGATCATATGATTTGGGACACAGGTCTACAGCTTGGGTGGAAAGACAGGGGAGAAGACAAGGGAAAGTCAAACAGAGGAATTTAGGATCTTGTATTTCTTGTGAGTATCCCAGCATGCAGGAGAGAGGATGGATGCTTTGTGCATTGTGACAGGGTTCCTCCCAAACTGAGTACAAGGTAAGGACCATACCTTCAGGGAAATCCCATCCCTAGATTGCCCTCTGTGTTTGCATGCCCCATGGAAACTCCATGCAAACCTCTTAGTAAGTGGAATGCTATGCAGTCTAAGGGCACTTTTAATACCATCAGAATTTCTCATGATGTGACTATTTTAAGGAGACTGTAGGCAGGCAAAAGTCATATAAAACAAGAAATGGACACACCTGAGGTTCCTGACCTTTGGGAGGGGGGATGAACTGCTGTTCTCCCTCACAGAGCTTCCCCAGAGCCCAGTTTCAGAGAAGGAAGGGTGCATCAAGAAGATGAGAGAGGAAAGAAGAGTTCAGTCCTTGGGCTAGGGAGGGAGCAGATTGTCCAGAATGATAGGTTAAACTATGTTTAACACTAAGAGTGGGAACTCTAGATCTGCAAACTTTCAGGAGAGTCCTCCTGGGAAGTAAAATCATAATAATCCAAACAATGTTGTTTGGCCATCTTTGTAACTTTGTTTTATTTTGGGGAATCTATATTAAGCTCCTGAGTAAATCTTGTCTAGTGATGATGCTGGCTGAGTGCCCTGATGTACACCAAAGTGCTGCACTCCAGTTGCAGTCTTTAAAACTGGGATCTTGGACTACCTTCTCAACCTGCCCAGATGCCTGCAGCAGGTTCAGAGCACCCAGAAAGCTTCTGGTACCTTTTCATCAAGCTACATTAGTCTTTGTAGACAGTAGTAACACAGGAATCTGTGTGGGAGATGCGTTTTTGGTGACCATCAGGTGCACACAGGAAAGTGGTGGGTAATCCCAAACTCTCTGAGTCCTGATGATTAGGCACCATTTCATTTGTACTTACAGACCTAAGAGCAGAAGCTGCTAAAGTGTGGCCTGTGGGCCGTGTTCAATTTCTGGGAGATTCTGCCTTTCTGCATTTGCAGGGTGAAGTAAAAAAACCAACGTTTTGCCCTTTCTTTTTAAAAATGACATGGAGATGAAAATGAATTTCCAATCTGAGGACTGCTGATCAGCAACCAAAATGACTCTTAAAATTTTCATTGAAAATCTCTATGGAAAAACCTGCTTGAAAGAAATCAGACTATATTAATTTGCTTAGCTATACCCTCAATGCACAGAGGTTTCAAATTTGTTTGTATATACTTAGCAGAGATGCAAAAAACCTCCTCAACCATGTGCCTTCTGAAGTTTGCAGTGAGGGGAGTGATGGACCTGAGGATACTGGGATCCCACCAGCTCAGGAGCAGTGTGTCACTGGGGGAGAGGACTGCCATGAAGGCACAGCAGACTTACAGCTACCTGCAAGGGGGAAGTACATGCCTGTTCCCCTGATGTGGATTACAGAAATCTTCCCTAATTTCCCAGCCCATGTAGAGGTTTCCAGTCTGTAAGAGTTCCCACTGATGGCCCTGAAGGCACCACAGACTGACAGAGAGAAATTACAATTCTGTACTCTTTCGCCTTGTGATTTCTCTCTCCTTTTTCTTACTGACTTGTTCTGACTGGGAAGACTTTTTCCCCACACAGTTTTGAAAGGTGATCTTTCTTCTTAAAGGATCATGAGAGCAAAGGGTCAAATCCTTGCCTTGTTTTTGTTTTCCCCTTTGTACGTTGAATGCATTTGCTGGCTCCTATTCCAGAGCTGTGATTGGCATCAAAGCTGGCAGTGACAATTGTCTCTACTGATCTCTAGACTTCATTAAATTAGATAGTTAACATTCAGAAAAAGGCTTTGCTAGTTTCTGCCAAAGTGAATTTCCTTGATTTTCTCTCCAGCCTCCCCCCCCCCCCCCCACCCCGCACCCTGTTGTGGTTTTCTGAGCTGACACAAAACAGTAATGGCTTTTTTTGAGTTTCCTGCAGGTCACCTTCCAGCTCGGGGCTGGGGCAGAAGATGCAGGTAGGCAGGACTCAGGAGCATGCCCTGGCCCCGAGGGTCTTCACAGCCAGACGAGGTAGCCCCTCGCCTTGCTGACAGGTCAGGGCATACTACTCCCCTTTTTTTTCAGTTTGACTCCTACACTTGGAGAAAGATGAGGTTGTTTTCATCCTACATTCCCTGGAGATCCTGTAGGTAAACATATAGCAGGTAATACCTGCCATTAGTAGGGAATGAGAAGCAAGGTTATTCTGCTCTATGTAGAGAGAAATTTACTGCTTTTGTGATAAAACTGGTTTTAAAAAAAACATGCTGATATTTTTTCTTTAGTATCCCATTAAATTTCCACTGATTTTAAGGCAGCCATAACGCAGCACTGAGCTCCTGGCAGGCAGTGGGTTTCCTCTGATGCAGGGATGGGCTGTATTTCTTCTGTGAACTATTTTGGGCTGGTGATGATATGGAGGCTTTCACTCCTGTCACCCCAAAGCAAGTTCATGGAGCTGATCTGTGGGAAAACTAGTTTAGCACTTTATAATTTTGTGTGTGTTTGAGAAATCATTGAGAAGTAAGTGTACAACTTCATTATGAAAGCAAGGTACTACACTGCTTTTACTGAAGCACGTGGAAAATCCATCAAAAGAAAAACCACCCCAACCTTGCATTTGAAACTCCTCCAGCAGAGCTGTTGCATGCACAGGAAAATAGAGGCTAGATATCAGTCCTGGGTCTCAGCTTAGGAGCACTAATCAGAATAACAAGTAGTGAAAACACTTCTTGAAATACATGCTGGGATTGTGGCATGCAATACGGTAACTAAAAGATGATATTTTTGGTGATATGCTGTTTTCAGTGAATCTGGATATTGACAAGTAAGTGATGGAAATGCTTACGCATAAGGAAACAGGAGATATGGATCTTCCAGTCAGAAGATAGCCACATCCTCCAACACCTCCTTCAAGTCGCAAAGCTGCAGTTGTTTGTGCTTATAATGGGGAGGTTTTAAAGATTATCGGTCAGTGTTTGATGCTAATTAGTGTTTCTAAAAAGGTGGCCTTTTACATGACGGAATCATGCTGCCTTCCCTTTCTTGAACAGATCCACCTGAAACCTTCCCACCCAGTCAGGTAAGCATCAAGATATTGCTCATCCTCCATCCCTATTGCAAATGCTGCATGAGCTCTGCCAAACTCACTACTGTTTTTTGCCAGGCTTCTATGTTTTTTCCACTCAACCTGTGCTCACAAGCTATAAGCACACAACAGAGGTATATGCATGTATTGACTGGGTAACAGACCTCCAAATTATAGGTGCTCTATCTGGGTTGCCAAAACGTAGGTTGATCTTTATATGCAGTTGGGCATCCTGGATATGGTTGTGGTTTTTCTAGTGTTGTGCTAGTAGCATGGAATATGTTAGATAAGGATTACATCTAGAGCAGATGTGCTCCAGGGTCAAAATGTGTGTGAAACTGAGCTGGCAACTGAGCAACCGAAATAAGCTTTACAATTATTTTAGTCTAATTTCTTATGGAAATAAAGCTTAAGCCATCCCACTTCTTTGGGTGTACATGTGTGTCTGCCTTCCTGCTCCTCAGGTGCTTTCTGAACCCATTGGCCTAGTCTGATAGTGAAGTGGGATTATCTCCAGTTTAATTAATGAATGTAATTAATGGACCTGGTGGGAGAGAAAGGAGGGTGTCGTGGTTTAACCCCAGCCAGCAACTAAGCACCACGCAGCTGCTCACTCACTCCCCCCCATCCAGTGGGATGGGGGAGAAAATTGGGAAAAGAAGTAAAACTCGTGGGTTGAGATAAGAACGGTTTAATAGAACAGAAAAGAAGAAACTAATAATGGTAATGATAACACTAATAAAATGACAACAGTAGTAATAAAAGGATTGGAATGTACAAATGATGCGCAGGGCAATTGCTCACCACCCACTGACCGACACCCAGCCAGTCCTCGAGCGGCGAATCCCTGCCCCCCACTTCCCAGTTCCTAAACTAGATGGGACGTCACATGGT
>NW_010972519.1:2824368-2829557 GCF_000737465.1 Haliaeetus leucocephalus
AAGGACAAAGTTATTTACTAAGTGTTTTGAGATCTGTATGTTTGATGTTTTTATCCCAGGACAGGGAAAAGGCACACTGAGACTAACTTGACTTCAAAGGGGAATGGTTTGAGTGAGACTAGTGTTGAATTTGGTGACAGCTGCCATTCCGGCAAGGCTGTGGTAGCCTTCTTCCTTCAAAAATATCAAACTCTCTGCTCAGGCAGGAAAGCAAGGATGAGTGATGCTGTAGCAACACAGTTATATATTCATTCCAACTGCTGAATTATCAGTGCTGTGTTACCCAATACAAGGTGTGGTTTCTAATTATAATGACTTACTCTGATGGCTTTGAACTGGATTTTGTTGAGCGTGAAATATGTTATGTGTCTCTCTCTCAAATATTATGCTGATTTTTTTTTCTGTTGAAGAAATTGAAGGTGTCTCTTTACCCAAAAAGAAAAAAAATGTCCCAGGAGAGTATCAGAGGATCAATTTTTCAGCATGGGATTATACAGTTTGGCTGTATAGGCTTAAGGTTTTTAATTTGCTTACACATAGATAGACTTACTTGAGCTCTATACATCACCCGATCAATGCAAATCTATTTACTAGAAACTTTGGTCAATATTAAAAGAATTCCATTAACCAGCAATAAGGACCCTGGATTAATATGATTACTATAGGCTTCCAAGCACACAGAAAGGACCAAGGATTTTCTTCATACTAATCTGAAACAATACCATTGTGGAAATCCCTCCTCTGCTCCCTGTTTCCTGAAAAGTAAGAACAAAAAAGGATAGAAGAGATTGTACAGACAGATTTATTTATTTCATTAATATTGTCTCTTTAGGTTAGCACCTCTGACACACACTAATAGTGAATGCTTCTGCAGCTTCTGGTAGAGAAAGTGTGGATGGGCAGAAAAGATTTGGGCAATTATTCCGTGGGAAGAAGAGAGAATAAATCAATGGCTTCTGAAGGACACAAAGCAAATGTGACATTTCTAGAAGATAAAGTTGATTTTTTAAATTTTATTTATTTATTTATTTTTAGCCATGGTATTTAGGGAAAAGAATAAATGTTTTGTTCCTATTGTTTTGAACAGCAACTCTCATATTGTGGTCCTACTGAATTAACTTTTGAAGGATAATTTTCCTATGACTACAGGCCACAAATATGAAATCTGCAATACAGAATATAATTCTGAGATGCATAGTTTGGTAGTAGAAAATCAAGACTGTCCTGGAAAAAGTTACCGCTTTGACTGCATGGAAACTAGTGTCTTTATCAGAAACCCCCACTGGTTTATTTTGTGTGATAGGTCTCTTCCCTTAAAAATGGCAAAGAGACTAGCAGCTAAAATGACCCTCTCCTTGTTAGATTAAGCCTGAGCATTGGCAAGCAAATCGCAAGCAGTGTGCATCAAAGTCTAAAACAGAGACCTGGGTGCCTAACTGCCTTAAGCCATCTTGGGCATCACTACCGATGGGAACAGCAAAACTAAAACTAGCAAAAACCGATACTGGGAAGAAATGGATACAGCATCCCTGGCCGTCTGCATTCCACTGGCCACAAAATGTTAGTGTCTGCCTGTCCATAGTTTCTATTAGACACTTGAAAGTAGAGGCCACATAGAACAAAATTGTAATATTTACAAGCTGCAGAATCAGGTGAAGAAATGTGCCTTAGGCCAGCATTTCACAAGCCTTTGCTGTAGCTCCATTGCAATGAGTTAAAAACAGATTTTGAAACGAAGCTTGGGGAAAGACTGGAGGCAGAGGGCAAGGTTTGAAAAGTGTAAAATCATGAGACTGGACTGCAGAAAGAGTCCCCTGTTGTCCCAAAGGGGCTGAGCCAACTGGGTGAGGGGAATTTGGAAGGGCTTAGGGCTTTGGACCCATGCTCAAAATTTGTGTTTGAGATGCAGCACCTGTGAGCTGAGGAAGGTTCAGGAGGGGAAACAGGGTAATTTGCAGCAGGGCCCTCTTTTGACAGGCTAAAGAGGATCCAAATTCTTCCATGCCAAGGGACAGAAGGCCACAGCCTCCAGTTTCCCCCTGCTCCCCTGGGAGCTCTGCCTCCCTCTGGGTATTTGCACTTAAAATTTTGCAGCTAATCAATTTTCTTTTCAACTTCAAGTAAAGAATTTGTTCTTTTTTTTCTTTTTAAGGAGGGTGTGTAGAAATCATAAATGCTGCCACCCAGGACATTGTATTGGTTTGAAAAGCAGTTTATGAAACTTGCTACTGCCTCCCCAGGCTTGCATGCAAGTATGGCAGCGGTAGTTTTAAATACCAAGATTTTAACTGTTGCCAGCAAAACCAACACCATTTCCCATCAAGCTGCAGGTGTAGGTAAATGGTTCAGCAGCAGCTGAATCCTTTCCCCAGCTTGGCTTACTTGCTTGAAGGAATCGTAGTGGCCTATACCAGCTAAAAAGCTCCTTTTTCCTAATATAAGGTTGCGTTTCCAGTAGGGCAATTTACTGGTAGTTTTGCAGTTTTCCCTTTTCCAGCAAGCCCTGTCTAGTATAGGCAAGACTTAGATAGATAGACTTCCCCAGGCTAATTTAAGCATTTTTCTCTGCTTGCACTTTAATTTTCAGTCTATATTTTGCTACTTGGTCTGCATCTCTTTAAAGAGAAACCTACTACTTTAGCCTTGTCCCCAACCGCTGCTTGCTCAGAGCATCTTGGATTTGACCTTGGGAGATAAAATCACCTCCTTGATGTTAACCCTTTCCATTTTTTAAAGTAAGTATTTGTATTTTAAAGCATTTCTATCTGCTTTCCTCTCCTTACCTTGTACTTTTACAAAGTAAACTCCATAGAATGAAAACATTTAGTAAGCAGGTCTTTTTATTTTCTGTTTTTTAAACCAGCTGAGCTGTGTTGTTCCAGAGAGAGTTGAATGAGCTAGATTTTCTGTGGATTTAGGGAATAGGCTGCGTGCAGAGGAAAGTTCTGTTTCAAAGAAAAAGTATTTTTCAATAGTATTTTTAAGGATTATGTATGTAACCTGTGAGTAGCAACTCATTCTTCAATGACTGAATTATAACATGGGAGATATGTCCTGGACAATACGTCTGTCTTTGGGTTTCATGGCAAGCTATCTGTCAGGCTGTGAGAAAGCATATTCTGGAGGTTTTTCACACACCCCCAGCCCCATTGGTGCTGGGACTCAGGGTCTCCTTGTGTGAAGTGCTAATGCAAAATGCATTGGCACTTGCTGGTGAGAGAGTTGGGCCCACTGGTACGTGGGTCACTCGTCCCTTTTCAGACTGTGGGACACAGTAGGAGGACAGAAGGGCAATTATCTCATGTTCGTAATGCTGCAAAATAACAGTATTGTTTTAAGCTATTTCTCTGTTGCTTCCCCCGTTTTTCACTTGTTGGCGTGGATATCTTTCCAGCCCCAATTTGAAAATTGATCTCTGTAAATAACTGGAGAGTTGGTCTCTGCTGTGCAATGCTGTTAAAATCTTAGTATTTAAAACTGATGCCTATTGTTAATGTTAATTGTGAATATTCTAACAGCATCTGGACAGCAGGGACTGTCTCTAACATGTCCAGGCCCTGGTGTAGGTGTTTGCTTGCAGCAACAATTACAGCTTTTTCCTTGCTCTGTAACACATGTTGCAAACAGCTACAAGGCTGATGTAGCTATTCCGTTCATCTGTCCTTCCCAAGTGGTGTGCCTTAAGCAGACTTTTCACTGGAAGGGTCTTATTTTTTATGTGTTTAGTTTTAGATCAAGCTCCTTTCATTCAGATTCCTCAACATGAGTCTAGATAGCCCAATGGGTAGCTTCATGTACCTGTCCTTATTCTCCCAATCCTGTGTTCACCTATTGAACCTTAAAGCTAGGCTTCTCTGTCCATGGCTAGACACCTAAGTGGAAGTGACCCTGGACAAATAGCATCATGTACGAACTGGGAATCTGCCACCTCAACCTGCTTTTGACTGCTTGTACTGCAGTAGCATCCTCAGAGCTCCTCCAAGGCTGGAACAACGGGGCAGGGCAGGTGTAAACGATTCATCATAGGGCCTATGCTGTAAATCCAAAAGGATAACATTGGTACGAAGTCCCTAGGATAACACTTGTCTGCTGAATAATGCTTTTTAATACAATCTAGTTCTTCTGCATTTCTCTCCAAGCAGTAGCGTAAAAAAGGCAGAGACCTAAAGGCATTTTTGAAATTTTGCTGCCCAGTGGAGACTCTGTCATTTGATTCTGTAGAAGAAATCAGAGTATTTGGAAACTTTTTCTTTCCAAGTTGTAAGCACAGCCTGCTTTATCTAATGTAACCTTTAATGGAGCTCCCATTGATTCCTTAAGGACACTGTTCCTTACATCAGCTATGTCTCATTGCTTGGGAATTTGTCCTGATAAACAGTGCAAATGTTACTGCGCTTAAATTCATTTGTAATTATGTCCCTTTGGACCACCTACACCCGTTCCATAGAGCCCCAGAGGGCTGTGGAAGATGAAGACTATTTTGTGAGCACATTATTCCAGAGGTACTCCCTACCAGCACAGGGTGAGAGCAGTGCAATACAGTTCTATGGACATTTACCTCCTGCTTTAGATTTTCAGGCAGCTCTGGAAGGATAATTGCCATTTTGAAATCACCTATCTGGGAATGCTGATTACTTAAACACTGTCCTTGTTGACTTTACTCCTTTTAGCTGTTTTCTATCTAGAAATGCTTTTTCTTTGGGTATGTGTCTCGATGAGAGGGTGTGTTGCTTTAAAATATGTGTTTTCTCATTTATTAAAACCTTATATTGTGGCAAGGGACATGTCTGGTAAAAAAAAAATGAAAATATTTAAGAAAACAGGGTGACAATATGTAGGAGTGACTTCTTATGGTGTTAGGCATTCTGGGTTGATGTAAAGGCCTTTTCCTACCCGAGAAAATCAGAACTATTGCCCTAAAATAGAATTTATAACCATGCATGTGATTATTTAATAAAAGGAAATGTTGTTTGGATTTCAAAGAAATATCTTGCCAGAATGGCAGAGTGAGCAAAGTGGTGTAGCAAGCTGAAGGCTGTAGTTTGAGAGGCAGCTAGAGGGGTACAACTGCCCGCAACAAGGTTTGTACAGGGACACCTCTGCAGTGGGTTGCACAGTAAAAGATACTGTTGTTGCTAATTGGAGCTGGCGATTCTTGCCCTCCTTGTCTTGGCTGTTTCCCCCCCCCC
>NW_010972519.1:2829614-2950852 GCF_000737465.1 Haliaeetus leucocephalus
CCCCCCCGAAAATAGATTACTTTTTCACTCAAGTACTTTGTTAACACTTGAATAATAAACAACATGTCTTTTACATGACAGGGTACCTGTGGGACTTAGCCATACAGAGAATAAAATGGCTAAGATGTACTCAAGCTGAACGTAAACACTGGGAAAGATAATGTTTTTCACTAAGTGCTTTGTGCTTCTGGCTAAGCAGAGTGGATACCATGAACCACTTGCTGCTGTTTGCATTGCTGCTTGCAGAGATGTTCAGGGCCAACAGGTTTTTCATAAGCAGCTAAATTAAGCCTATAAATCTTGTGTGAGTGAAAGCCATGCTTATGTTCCCAAATGCAACAGGTGAAAACCTATTAACAAATAACAATGCATGTAGTTACTGAGAAATTCAGTCATTTCTAGTAGTTTTTCACTACACAACCCCTTCCTTCAGGCATGTGTGATTCTATTTTCTTGCTTTCTGCTTATCTGATGGGGAAATTTGATCCCAAACGGTTGCATTGCTGATGTCCCAGTGCAGTCTCTTCCTTCTAGCCATTTGTCCTTGATGTAGCAGAACTCTTGGTCTTCTGTGGGACTGGTGTCTACCAGGAACCTCAGGCAGCTCTCAGATACTCTTCTTCCTTTACCAACAGGCTTCAGTCATGAGCTAGCTACCTGCTAGTGGCAGGTAGTGATGCTCCAGTAGGAAGAAGATACTTTGACCTCTAATGATACCTTTGTAGATCACATGGTTCTTTTTTGGTGTAATTTTTTTCACTGATCCATTAAGTAAATTTTCGTGTATCCTTTTTTTAGCAGAGTTCCTTATGCTAACATCAGTCTTTGGTGATCTTCTCTTATTTTATAATTCAGCCAAGACAACCAACTGAATGAGCGAAGTCAAAGAACTCTTTTTGACCAAGGACAGGGAAATACCAGTTTCCTGTTGTCACTAGGATGTGGCATCTGGTTTTTACAGCTGCCAGCTGTGCAGGTGACTACATTATGTTGGTGCTTGAAAGGCTTTTGTTTTGAGATTTCAAGCAGCTAGCAATGAACTTTTTGGTGTCTCCATTTTGGAGTGTGCTGCTAAAATCAACTTCATGAGATCTGATGTCTCACTAAGTGTGTGCTGGGCACTCCTCCTCTGAACATTAGGCCTCAAGGGAGATGGTCAGTCTTACTGTCCTCAGTGGTAATCACAGAGTGCCATCATGCATAATGTCCTTTTTGGGTGAGTGACACTCAGTATTTTTATTTTGCTGTTAATCTTTTCATGTGACTCATCTAATTAATTGCACCATTTGGTTCTCCCCCTGCCCAGTATTTTCCTAGCTTTCTGCACAAAGTTTAGAACAAAATGAAGAGACACCATAAGGGCAAAGCTTGCTCATGAGCCTACTGTTGTAAATCTAGGCTGATTTAATTGAATCTAGTGTTGTTCCAGACATTCCAAGAGCAGAACTGAGCATCTGTTGTACTGATATTTAGAGTGATTTTTAGAGGTTTTTTTGAAAGAGCAATAGACCTTCTTTCTATGTGCAAATCAACTCATACTGATAAAGGCTGTTAAAAAAAAAAAGAAGATAAACATTTATGGTGGTTGGTTGGACTTCTCTTCACAATACTAGATACTGCAAGTTTATACTGGATGGATAAACCCTTATGAGACCACAGCAGTACTAGTTGATTAATAAAGTGAGTCAAGTGGAAACTTCTTCCATAGGAAAACTGGAGCACTGACAGGATATAAGCAAGTGGCTGCATTTTTTGGCCACAGACAAAGCAGGATCCAACAGATACCCAGATAGAATAAGCTAGTAGATCTCCATTTGCTTGAAAGGAGCCAGGGCCACTGCACTTGAGCCAAAGGTTCGGTGTCTGGTCCTGTTGGAACAGAGCACGTTGGCAGATGTGCATCCCCAGCTGTGCCAGCACCCCTAGGGTGCTGCTTCTTGGGGACCTTCCTGCAGGAGCAGGTAGCTGGAGCTCGCTCTTCAGCTCTGACCCAGAACAGGTCCAGCCTCTGCCAGGGCTCTCCCGCTCTAGGGAGGCTGGTGCTGATGGTTTTTGTTGGTTTTTGGTTTTTTTTTTTCATGAGTCCAAACCTTAGTGCTGAGGTGGCCTGGGAAAGAAAGACCAAGTTCCTCCACTAAAAAATCCTTTCTTTTCAGTCTAGCACTAATCAGAGGGAGTTTTTTTTCTTCTGCCTTTCCCCAATGCCAGTAATCTCTGTGCATAAACTCAGGCCTTCCTCTCTTCTCAAAATTTTGTCACTCAGCCAATTTTACCACTCTTACTTTTCTCACCTTTCTAAAATTTCTCCTTTCTTGACTGCTGGCTCTTCTGCCTTGCAAGGCCTCTTCATCCAACCTCTGCAGATGGACACAGGCCTCACTGCACCACATCTGGATTGAAGTTCTGCTATAGGGCACTGTGACAAAGTCCACTGTGAAGTGGGGCCAGCTTTGGTGACCATCCCCCTCCTCCTGCCAGCACAACCAGGGACCTACAGCAGAACCTGCCAGGGATGAGATGAACCTGGGATGAGCTTAATGCCACAAGCAAAATGCAGGGAACACAGCGTGAACAGTTTTGATACCAACTACAGGAGGTTTCAGAGACATATCTTTGCTTCAGGGCTTTATCTGGTTAAGGCCAACCTTGGGGTATTGCCCAGGCCTCTGTGGATTTCGCTGGTTGTCCTTCTCACTTGATGGTGCTGTCCTTGTCCACATGTGCTTGCTATGCTCCAGATGGCCCTCCCCAAGACACACATGGTCATTGCAGCAGGTTCAACACCCTAAATAACTTTCTAGGCAAGAAATTCAGGCTTCTGAGTTAAAATCTGCTTGGAGGGAGACTAAGCGTTCAGCAACTGCAAAACACTCCTGTTTGCTCACTGCACAGGCCAGCAACATCTTCTGCCCACCAGCCCTTTTGCTATTTTCCTCAAAGCTGTCTGTGTACCATGAGCCCATGTTATGGTCAGGCTCTCCTGATCCCCTGGCAGCATCTGCATGTCCATGCCCACCTCACTCCCTAGGCACTGCCAGACCTCCTGAGGCCAGGATTTCTTCTGTGTTTGATGGGGCTGTTACCAGCCTGCACTAAAATGCTGGGTCCATGTATGGCTTGTACACACTCAGCTGTTTAAACCAGACCCTGGGAGATCTTACCAGCCCTATATCAGCAGGGTAAGCTAGTGGGAGAATGGTTTCCTACCCCACTGCCAGTTCTACACCCATCTCATCCCCCATGGAGATAGTTAATATGAAATACTGACCAGATTTTAAAATGAGCTATTTCAGAGGGAAGGTGAGCTTTCATTTTTTTAATACTTACTTTTCCAACATTGAAGTTTTCTAAGACAGCCTGAAAAAGCTCATGCTTATAGGACCAAGTAGCAGGTATGCCCTTGTGTCTCCTTTCCACTGGAGTGGGAGGCAAGGAGCCACAGGACAGGCATGGAAAAAACGTCTCTCTTCCTCCTCCTCCCCTCTCTTCCCACACTTCTCTTGATCTGCTGGTGGCTCCTAAAAGGATTAATTAGAAAGACGTGAGCAGGGGTTGGAACGTCAAAAAACAATCGTCACTTTCATATCTGACCCCTATCACCAGCTGCAGAATTAACAAATTGAATGTCGTCAGCAAACAGGAGTTGCAGATGATATGAAGTTCATTACTAGCAGCACAGGGCTTGTTTTCAAAGCCCAGTTTAAACAACTCTTGCTGATTAAATTCCTTGCAGGGGCGCCTGCCAGACACGTTTAGAAAATACGGACATCTAACAACTCACTCTCTCTTTCTCTCCCTGTCTTTTCTTCCCCCGCCCTGCTTTTTCCCCCTTTTTTTTTTGGGGGGGGGGGGTTGTTTCTTAACATGTGCCAATTATTTGTCTCCTATCTGCAGGTACTGGCAAGTATCAGTGCTCTGGCCCCACTGTCTACAGCCTTATCCATTTGGCGCCTGCTCCAGCCCTCTCACATTACCAGCAGCGGGGTCTGTTTTCAGCTGTGAAAAGCTGTGAGCATAACTCCCTCCTGCCCCTCCTCCCACTGCAGCCTCTCTTCCCCTTTTCCCTCTCACCCTTCTGCTCTGAGGGCTCCCTTCAAGGGCTGGGAAGCAAGAAATAAAACCCTTGGTAACCTGCTAGACAGTGGCACTAGGGATTCCCAAACTCCTTACCCACTCTGGTAGGTTGTGGCTGCTTTCACAGCACAGTCTGAGTGTGCTGGTCCTGGTGGGGGTCTCTGTCTGGCTTGTTGGAGCTCTCAGCACACCCCCCGCATGGGAGAATCCAGAACAGCTAGAAGTCCACTGGGGCAGGTTGCACGAGGGATTGTATGCTGGGTGGGTTGGGATGGGGAGGCAGGAGCTCTGAGCAAGCAGACAGGATAGCTGTGCGATAAAACTCAGAGGTACTAGCTTAGCTTCTCTCTAGTTAAGCCATCTTGAGTTCTAGAGTCTGAATCTCAAATCTAAAATGCTTGAGAGCTCTTTTTCCCCTTCCTAAAGCATCTTTTTGCCCTGTTGTATTTGATCATTTCATGTTCCTCTTGCTCATGCATTTGGGATTTTTTCCACCATTATTCTAGGAAGTGAGGATGGGGTGATTGTTCTCTGGCTGCCCCTGCTCACACCCATGGTAGCTCCTGGACTTGGCAGGTTGGGTGGGAACCCAGCTAGAAAAAGCCAGATCTCCAAGGTAGGTTGTTCCTGCAAGTTTTTTGAAAGCAGGCAGTCCCAGAGAGGGGAGAGACATCACCAGGGGTCTCCTTGGAAGAAAACGACCAACCCTCACTGTAGAGAGGAACTATGAAAGTCCCAGCCCTGGGAAAGCCTTGCCAGGGCACACACTGAAGGAGGTACCCAGGAACCTGACTATGAGACATGCATTTGTAGCAAAACAGGCTATGTTTCCTCTGCTGATGCTCTCTTTTAAGCTGACTATCACAGATAAAAATTTTGAGCCAAACTGGGAGAACTTTCAAAGGTGACCAGGAGATGGTGTGGCAAATGACAACCCTTTGGGGGCCTAATAGTACTGGGGCCCTGCTGCTCAAGTACCTTTTCTTTGGCAAACTTGCTTAGGAGAAAAATATCATGGATTATTCAAGAAAAGCACTATCTAGCTATCCCTTTGACAGTGAAATAGTGGTTATCAGGAGCAGGAATACTGTATAACCTTCAAAGAATCTTGTAATGTAGTTGAGTCCTTTCTGTATCATTATTTTTCCCATGTGGGAAGTATTTGCTTTTCCAGCCATGGCAGTTTGATCCCTGAAAGGATTGCTGAAGTTTTTCTACACAGTTGAAACTGTTACAGAGATTTGCACACACTGCTAGGCGACATTTTGGATCAGGGGATGTTTCAAATAGCCCAGCATCAAGTTTTTAATTTTTTATTTTTTTTTTTATCCTTTACAGGCCATCTGTATCCCTCATGGTAGTATTGACAGTTAATTACAGGACAAAAAACTGCCCTACATCTTTATTTACCCATTTTTTTCTCACTTCCTCTCTATGATCATCTCTGGGAGAGTGTTGTTATGGAAAATGGCTGATCCAGAGCAGCATGTGTACTTTGTATGTCCCTCATTCCTAGGCCTCTTGCATCTCCTACACTTTGCTCTACTGTTTTTGGTTTTGAGAAAGAAAAAGCAGCTTCCAAAATTATGTAATCAGGTATGGCTTCCTTTTTTTTAAATTCTATTCACTGAATTATAACAATTTTTTTGCTTGTAACTGTAAAAACAGGGGTTTTTGTAAATATCTATCAGTGACCAAGTCTCATTTTTGCCTTGAAAAGTATTACATACCTGCAAAGCGTTCATCCAAAGTCCATATTTCAAGTTCAGTGCTGTACACAGGTTGCATTCCTCACATACATGTGCTTGCACTGATTACTGCTCAGCAACAGGACATGCAAGTGCATAAAGCGTTTCTAGCAAGCAGGAAGTTATTTTTGGAAGTCTGCCATAGCATGAGTTTGCTGCACTGCTGACCAACCAGCACGGGATGTCTGTAGTACATGAGAAGAAATCCACTACTAATATGGCATACATGGACGTAGGTATAATTGCGGTATGAGCCTATGGGAAGACTTGCTTTCAAATCTAGCTAAGCCTATAGGAGAATGTATTCTCCCGATACCGGCTGTCATTCTCAGCTGATCGGAAGATACTGACCCAATATTTTGTGCCAGCAAAATGAGAGGGTTAGCTCGGTGCAGGAAGCCTGGGATTGGAGAAGTCCCCTGTGAAGTTCAGTTGGTAGAGGAGGGGTTGTAGTAACTTCCAGAAAGGGTTACCTCTGCAGTTTGCAGACGGTTCTCAGCCCAGACCAGCTGGATCTAGAAGATCCACTGTCTCTCTAGCACCAACTGGATGTTTTTCATTCTTTCATTTGGCCCATCGTTGTTTTGAAGAAACATTTTTGGCATGCCAACTGCAGGCTGTGCCCCCTTGGGCACAAGGGTTGCCTGCACATATCCCTGCCCGCAGGTCTTGGGAAAGCCTGTTTCAGTTGCTATTGAAAAGTGGCTCAGACAAATTGCAAGCTGCCTCACCCACATCATCGAGGACCAGCCTAAATCTTTGTCTGGCTCTTGCTCTCCTAAAGCAGCTCGCACGCTCTTGCTGGCACCCAGTACCTTTGTGGGTTAATTGATCACCAACCATCAGTGGATCCTTCAGCTATAGGTGAGAAAGAGACTTGCAATCACTCAGCACCAGAGTAAGTTTTGGGCACCCTGAGGTCTCTGTTAAAACATTTGCTTTGATGTAGCTTTCCTGGCTGCTTTTAGTTTGTTTGGATCTCGCTATTGATCACCTTGCTTGGTATCTCTGTTACACCTTTTGCCTCAAGCGCAGGAGTCCTTAGATAGGGGATTTGTAAGCTATTTTATTTGGAGAGGGGAAACCTGATGCAATTTAATTTGCCTTGGCCAAGACCTACTGTCCTGAGGGAAAGAGGGATCAAATACTATGAGACTGTTTCTCTTGTTCATAGTCTGAAGCACTTACATGATAGTGGTTGGACCAAGTTCTTTCTTGTGGTATTTTCTCAGAGCCTAGCTAATCAGACTTTTCTTGCCTTCTAGTCTTCTCTTGCTTTTTTCTTTCTGTTCCTCTGACATGTATTCCTTCCAACAAAACCCCCACAACTTTGCTCCAGCCCTGAACCTCTGCTGTTGTCCATTGCCACCTGAGTCCATGGTAGTCATTGCCAGTCTCCCAGCAATCCAGCACACTGAAGAACTAACTTCTGCCACTTTTCTGAATGCAAGCTGGCGGTTATGTCCCAGGTCTGTGCTCCAAGGTCTTATGCTGGAGGATAAGTCAACACAAGTCATGGGGCTAGTCACGACACTCTGCACCATTGCTGTTGCAATGCTTTTTCAGTCCCCCAGTAGAGGTCTAGCTGGGATGTCTGGGCCAAGGTATTTACATCTCATTTGCAGCCCAGGTTGAAGGACCTCGCATTAAAGAGTAAATAGAGAATCCTGCTCCTCCTCATGCCTCTAATCTGGTAAAAGTTGTAAAGAAAAGTACTTGCAAGGAAGTACATTAAGCAGTCTTTATGAACTGTGACACAGAGTGCAGTAAAACCCATGGCAGGGCCCCTGGGCCTCCTGCAGGACAGGTCTTTATTGGGAAGGACACCACAGAAGTACCATCTTCTGTGGCTATATACAATACTGTAATAGGGTTAGCTCACAGTAAAAGTGTAATTAATGTCATGTAATATAAAGATTTACCATTTTCTCTAAGGACTTCTCCCCCAGGCAGCTTTCTTGCATTATTCAATAATCTAAATTAAAATGACCCTGCCCATTTCCCATCTTTTTACCCCTTTTTTGCATGTAAACTTGTTCCCAAAGATGTTTGTCATGGGATGCAACTTCACCAGAGGGTGATTAGGAAGACCTTATGCAACAACAGTTGCACTGCCTTCCTTGCCTGTTGGGTGAGAAATGAAACAATATGTAACTTGTCTGGAGTTTTTCTTTCTCTCTTTTTAAATCTTCCGCTGTGCATTTTCGCACCAGACCACCATGTCCCCCACATTCCTTATCACCATGAGATTGTTGCAACTTGCTCTTGGAGTTTACTGAGGAAACAAATATCCATGCTTCCTTCATTTACTCCACAAATGGGACTTCTTGAGGGAGGAATGGCAAGATGGTTTTCTTGACCAGTTTGCATGTACATCTTCTGAAGGGTCTGTGCTGGGTCTATGTCTAATTCTTGTAGAAACTGTGGTACCAGGAGGTGTTTGTAGTTGGGGGAAAAGCAGAGAGCACCACAGTGTCTAGGTCACCTCCTGGCACTTCCATCCCTCTTCTTTCCTCTCACCTCGAGCACGTGAGTGTATTGCTAGATTATTTGTGCCCCATTAATAAGGACTCTCTCCAAAGCTTCCTGCAGTCAGCAAGAGACTTTTTGATGGTTTTCTTTTGGGACCAGTCCTGCTGTGACCTGAGTTTTGACCTAAGTTGGCTAACTTAGCTGAAGTAGATAAGGGACCTCTCTTCCCAGAAGCTTACAGGGGCCACTCTCACTTTGTGTCAAAGGTAGAAATGCTCCTTGTGACGTCCATGTGCTGAAATCCCAAATCCCAAACTCCTGTGGATCCCAGGCTGAGCCATGAGGGCCTTTTCTTTTGAGGCCTTAACCCAGGCAAAAGCCATCCACACCACCATGCACAGAAATCAGAATGTGTGTCCCTCCACTCTTGGTACTGCTGTCCGTGAAATCAGGCTTTGCAGTGGGTAGCTCCTCCTTATAGCTGCTTCCCCCCATTTCCTCACTTTCCCTGCCATTTACCAAGCAGGAAAAGTTCTTCCAGACCAAAAATATTTCTTGCCCTTTGATCACCCATATTGGCCAGGGTGCAATGCTATAGAGGACACGCTTAGCTGCTGTGTAACTGGAGAACAAGGAGAGGCTGGTTGGTACCATCAGCCTTGCACAAGGCATTCAAGCTGAGATGATGACTGATTAAAAAGTGACAAGGCTTTTTTTTTATCCTGTCTTTCCCACCTCTGCCCTCTCAGTCCTGGACAGTCAGGGTGCCCAGGTCAGTCACTTGCAGGGATTTTAGTTCTGACGTTTCGATTGCAGTCATATGAACAGCAGCTGTCCAGGTGATTTAATGGAGTGTGTGATCCTCTTGTTATCATGTACTATAAAATCCAGAAGTGGCAGATCACCTGGGCATGTGGCAGGGCCCAGAAATGTTGCCTGGCAATGCTGTTGCTCTGTTGCAGGCTATCAAATTAATACACAGTTTGATTTTTCCATCTCACAGTATATTGCCTTGCACTGACCTGGTGAGAGGCAGGGAGAGGCAGCTGCAAATGGCCATTTGCATCAAAAGCTCCCCAGTCACTCCCGATTAGAGGGACCACATCTTTTCCCAGTTAATGAATTCCTTCCATCTGTGAAATTACAGCTACTCACTTTTGTTTTGTTTAAATCAAAACTGCAGGGCTCATATGGCAGGCCGTCTGCTCCCTCCAGGTACCCAGCTCTCACGCCGTGATGCTGAGCTGAAGGCGAGAGCGATTGCTGTGGCTGTTGTTTTGTCATGGGCTGTTTGTCTGGGCTTTGACAAGGAGCATACACAGCGCAACCGTGGCCTTGCATGAACCATCCGGGCAGAGAGGGGAACGGCTTCAGGGACCTGCTGGAGAGCTGGGGCTCACCAGCCCATGATGAGTGAGTGGAGATTCTTTCTGCATAATGCTTCTCTGGGAGTCTGACCTATTGATTGCCAGGAGTCTCAATAAATTTAGATTGCTGGTTTGTGTCTGTGCTCCCTAAGCATGGGTAGGACAATGATTAGCTGCAAAGATCAATGGGGGGAGTCTTTTAATCGATCACGTAAAATGTGTCCTTCGTCACTGATGGTGTGTTAATTGGGATTTAATTCTTGAGGGGGCATTCACCTGTCCCTCCCAGTTTTCTCTCTGCTCTTAAAGACCTTGTTGAGAAATCCAGGGTAGCTTGACAGTTAGAAAGATGGAGAATTGAGGCTCTATTATTCTTGCAGCATTATTTCCACTGTATCCTGTCCATCTCCACCTTGATGCTCATCTTCATCTTTCTAAAAAAGTCCTCTTTCAGTAGTGTTCCCCAACAGGAGTCTATTTAGCATCCTGGCATGTGGATGCATTTCTTAGTCAAGGGCTTGGTAGCAGTGGGGACTCTGTGCCTGGCAGCTCCCTGGCAGCCACTGGAGATGCATGGGTCACCGAGACGCTGCCAGATGCCCAGAGAGATAGCAACCAGGAACACTAGAGTGCCTTGGGTCTCCCAAGACAATGTATCCTGTGGAGAGGCTTCCAGTCATCCCCACAGCTGATTTGCTTGCCCTTGCTGATGCAGCTCTCCTTTGCATCCTTGGCTTTCACCCGAGGCTTAGATTTCAGGCAAGGAAGGAGCAACAAACTCTTATGCCTCAGCCTGTGAGAGGTTTAGGGGCAAGCTGCCTTGATCAGAAGCACAGCCTGAATGAGTAGCATCTTCCCTTTAGCCCATAAGGGGTGCAGTGCTGTCCTCAAAACACAGAGATCTGAAAGGAAGAGAGCTAACTTTCTTATTCATAAGCATGTATGATGCAAGGTTTGCTTGTATTTCTTTTTAGGTTTATTTTTTTGGTGAACAGGTTGATTTCTTTTTAGGTAGATTTTTTTTTGCCATGGGAATAGACCTCTTTTGTTGTGAGAGAGCCAGTTTCTCCAGGGGGTGCCTCCCTCAGCTTCTACCTTCTCCTCCCTGTGATGGACCCTGTGCCTGCAGCTGAGCTCTCACTGGGGTGCAGCTAGTGCCAGGGACGAGGTCAGGCTGTGGGGAGGACCTCACAGGCTCCCTTTGCAGAGCAGTGGCTTATCCCAGCAATCAAACAGCTTTTCCAGAGCAAATCTTGTAGAGTCTGTGTGATAGGAACAAAGCCAAATGTGAGAAGAGAAGGATATGACAAGCACTTTACCTTAAGTCCTACCATGCTGTAATAGTAGACAGCTAAGTTTTGCTGTTTTGACCTCTCCAGCAAATTCTGTCTCTGTGTCAGTCTGCTCCTCATGAACAAATTCAGGATTATTGCCTGTCCTCACAGTTCCTCACCCCCATAGGGAAAATCTTTTAATTCTTTGGTTTCCTATGGGACTTCCAGTTCCAGCCTTGGCAAAACAAATCCTGTCACTGGCTGGAAAATGGAAGCAGCAGCATCCCAGCTAAAAGCTCTGGCATTTTCTCTTATTGTAGATTCTTTAATCTCTTTTAACAGATGACCTCTCTAGGGCTATCATATTACCCCCCCTGCTAGACTTCTGACAGGTCTTCTATTTAATTAAACCAATAAATATGTATATTAGCAGTATATGTTTCAGTCATCCAGAATAACCGTACAGGGTATTTGTTACTCAGTAACTGGCTTACAATTCATATTGAAAAATTATTGCAAACTATGTGATTGTATGCACATATACAATTCTTGGGTGCAACATCCAAGAAATTGCCTGGTTGTAATTTAACTAATTAATATTCATACACAGATACTGAATTCCTTCGTGCTGCAAAGTATTATGGAGGATGGATGAGTGAAGCAAAGCAGTGAAAGGGATCTCTGTCACCCCAAACACAGTTGCATCTTCCACAACTTCAAGGAGGGCCTGTGGTGGGAAACAAACTCAGCTCTGTGCTCTGCCTCCATGGTTCAGCTGTCTTAGCACCGTGTCTCTCCCCTTTCGTCAGGCTTGTGAAGGCTGTGAAGCAGCCAGCTGCAGTCTGCTTATGCAGTGGACACTGGGAGGAGACACTGCACCAGCGGGCCCATTAGCATCACCATCTCCATGCAAGGGACCAGAAGCTTAGGGTGAAACCTTGGTTTCTGATTTCTGGCACAGGGGAGCTCTGTGTGGAGGCATCTTGACGTTGCCGTTGTGTCCTCTGATTTGAAGAGGGACCATCTGGTGCGGTCTTCGGACCTGTCTGTTTGCTGCACAGCTATTGAATGTCATCCACCAGAGAGAAGTTTTTCTTCCCTACTCCTTTCCTTAAGGAAGGGGGTCGGGGGGGGGAGAAGTTGAGTTTTTTCTAATGCTTTCTTCTGTGATGGGATTAAGCAGGACCTGCTCCTTTAAAAAGTGTCCCCTTCCCCATCATCCTCCCTCCTTCCAATTACAGCACTAATTTCAGTAATGGAGAATTAATGGAGTAATGGACTGCTGAAGCTGGCCTGAAGGAACTGTAGTGCTCAGCACAAATTGAGTAAATAAACCATATATTAGATTTCTAAACAATACTTTTAGTCTAGTCCCCAGGGAAAGAGACTTGTCAAGACTTACTTAAGTCAACCCAGCAAAATGTATGCAAAAGATCCACCCATTCATACCCTAGAAAATGGCATCAGTGGCCTGAAGCATCAGTGAACCTCTGTCATAAATCTCTGCTACCCTGACAGAGTGAGCTTCGTGTTGTTTCCTTCTCCCAATTCCTCTTTGATTTATTTACCAATAAGCAGCTTTGTGCCTGTTTCTATTTGTGTCTTGCTAGAGAGCTGTCCCTGTATGCTGATAGAGAATGACTTGCAAATGTAAGGAGAGAGTTATCATGGAGCCATACGAAGTGATGGATGAGAGTAGTGCCCTAGTTTTCAGTCTGGGAAAGTCCTGATTATTTTTTTCTTACAAAAGCAGCAGCCCTCTGTCAACATTTTTATTACTTTATTTTAAAAATAGGCTTTGCACTACCTCAGCCAAATAAATAGAAATGAGTAATGAAGTACTGACTACCCAGATTTACCCCACTGGCATCAGGGTGACTAATTGTAATTTAGTTACACTTGAATCCACCGGCCATAGTTGAGGTTTTCCTAGGCAGCGTGCAAGCAGGGTGGGAGCCAAATGCAGAAGATGGGGACTTTGAAGCAAAGCAAGGGCACAGAGCAGCAAATTACTTTTCCACATCACTCTCCAGGTCAGTGGGAGAACCATGGTAAAATCCAGGACTCAGACCAACGCCATGTCTATAGCTAACCTTTTGCATCTTGAAGGGGCAATCACAAAAAGCCATAATTCCTACAGGGCAGCAACTTGTGGGTGTTCAACATCCCACAAGATGATTATTTACTTTCTGTGAGCTTCAGTGTGATCCGAGAGCAATCTTTTGAGCCTTTGTGGCAGAAATAAGCAGGGTTTTTTTCTGATTTTATTTCCTCTCAGCTCTGATGCAGTCGAGAGAGAGTGAAGAGGGCTTTAGCTCTTCTTGTTCATAAGTTTTATTTGGCTGTGCCATTGCTAAGAATAAGCTGAACAACTGCAGCTTAAGCTTGAATAGAAAGAAAGAAGATTGCTTTAGTCCTGTAATTGGGATGGACACGGGGTCCAAACCATAGCATTTTATCAGGGGGAGTTTTACGCAGACATCATTAATCTGCTTCAGATGTCTGACACTTAGAACTTGGGTATGTTAAAATCACTCCTTCACTTGACCTCCGGATATAACACGTGAAAGAATCAAAATCCACTGATGTATACCAGACCGTGATGATGTAGTGTCTCTCAGGGTGTAATGCAGGGTGTCGCTTGTGTTCCTTATTTTTTGGGGGGGTAATTTTGGATGATATGTATAAGAAAAAGCATGTGTACCGTGCTGGTTATAATAATGTAGCAAACTTAGCCATTAAATCCTGAAATCTGCTTTTACAACTGACTAGGATAAATAATTTGGGCATGCTCTGGGTATGTAAAGGAACTGCAACACTTTTTTATCTGTGTGGGAAGATTAACATATTACTCTATGAATAATTTGTTAGGCACAAAACCAGGTAGATCTCCAGGAACTATGAGTTTATCACTGAACACTCACACCCAGGAGTATGCATTGAAGAGCTTGGAAGAAGTCTGTGCACCATTTGAAACAGCACGCAAGAGTCCTATTTTAAGAAACAGAAGTTTATAATGTTCCCATTGAACTTATGAGCTTCCTGTTTTCAGAGCACTAATGCTTTTGAATCCAGTTGGGCTACTGAGCTCCTCCCTTGGCACCATCCTCTTCCAAGAGAAACAGCTCTAGCTTATCCAGCTTGACAAAATACTGCACCTGCAAATTTCAGATCCTCCTTTTAGGTGGCTTGCATTTCTATCCTTCCTCGGCATGTCTTCCTGGAGGATGCTGGTGGTGCACAGCACTTCATTCCTCCTTGACACATTTGCTCCTCCTCCCCTGCAGTTCCCCCCATCCTTTTTCCTTGCCACTCCAAACTTTTGGAAGTCTATTTCACTTCTCTAACTCTCCCCCTTCCACCTCTGAGTCCAGCTACTTCTCTGATCTTCATCACATCCCAGCACTTTCTTCCCTAACCTATACTCTCATCTGACTGCTTACCCCTTCTTCATCCAACGCAAGTATGTGAAAGTCTTACCCTTATGAGCCCCTGCCCTGGATGCCACTGGATCCTGCCTTGTTTTTCTTCGTTTCGACTTTGACCTCACTTAAAGCACTGTTAACAAATACTGTCTGGAGTTTTCTCCCAGATTTCAAGCTGCTGCTTCAAAGCTCGCAGGTCTTAAAGCTGCACTGTACATGCATGGGTATAATGCATAAGGCACGTATCTTCTCTGCTAATGTTTTCAGAATGAACAAGGACCATCCTGATGGGAATTTTCAGCAAACACCATGTGCTCAGCCTCAGACAGCTGCCGTGGAAACTTCATCCTGAAGTTTTGCAAAGCAGATGAAAATAAAATTTTGTGATGAAAAAAATGCCAGGGAGCTTAAATAACAGACTGTTGCTTGGTGGTTAGTCCTTTGGCAATCGGAAAGCACAGAGTTGCCAGCTCTTCAGCCTCGTGCACAGAAATCAGAGTATGTGAGGGTAACAACCTGATTAAATGAATATGAATTAACCTTTTCAGTGAAAGAGATTCCAGAAAAACTATCCTACTTACACCTTTAAATTCTGAGCTATAAAATTAAGGCTTTGTTTTCTATGCCTTTGTGATGTAGCTACACACACTGATGAGATGACAAAATGATGGCCCTGGAGCCTGGAGATCCAGCTTTCCCACTCCGTTTCCCATGCTCAGGAAGGAAAGGCACCAGGGTTGTTAAGAAGAGCCAGTTGTAGAGGATGCTTTTCTGACATGGTGGTTTGTTTGGTGGACCTGATCTAGAGCTATCTGACATAATCGGGATCTGAGAAAAGACAGCCTTCTGCCTCTTCCCCATCAAGCAGTGTTTGCATTCAAATGGTGATTTGGAATGTCATTCTACTATTTTTTGGTTTTGCTTTGTGATATGAGACATTTAGCAATTGCCAGGATAAATACAGTTATATCTTAAGGGTGGCTGGGGGGGGGTGTTGTTTTTTTCTGAGAATTCCTAGTTATACTGTGAAACTCCCTGTGTGCTCAGGGAGTCTCTCATCTCCACCACTCCATTGCTTAATATTTTTACAGAGTTCTTGTTAATTCCTTTTAGCCTATCAAAATTCTGTTTCGAGTAATCTTTGTTTTCCTATCCCAAGCCATGTTGTCAGGTCATCTGTGCCAAAATATTCCTGCTGTCAAAGACAAAAACAACTGTGTATCAAAGATTTTTTTCTTCCTTCTGCCGAGAGTTTCTCTCCAGTGGTGGATGTGGAAAACTTCTGAATGATTTTTATGCAAGGTGAGTGCTTTTTTTATTGTGCTCTAGCATGTCTGGAAGAGGAAACCAAGACTAAGATACCTAATATGCCTGATCCTTCAGACACCTCATGGGAGCTGTTTTGCCCTATTTCTTCGGCAGTGTGTGTTATTCCTGTAGGGAGAATTGGGATGGAAAAAAAGTTGTTGATAGATATGTGCATGTATTCATCTTCACCCTTTTCCTAGCCCCAAAACCTAAAAATTTGGCCTGAAACAGATATTCCCCTAGAAGAAACCCACTGGAACACAAGAAAGCCCCTACAAAATTTTGCAGGAAAACTTTAACAGGTTTGTAGCAAACCTAGCTTTACCAGTGTGATTAGGACAGCCCTGGGGTTGTGTCTACCTCTGAGCCTTATTCTGGCCTTACAGTTGGGGTTTTTTTGCTTATTCTAGCAGCATTTTGGGGTGCACAGGATATTTGTTTCTTCATGACTAGATGGTCCATGTGAAAGGACAAGGAAGCAAAGCAAGGGAACGGTTCCTAATCTGGGCCAGCATCTTTTCTGCCACCCTGGTCTGAGTGGTGGCCCCTGCAAGGGGAACACCTCCCAGACACCCAGTGTTAGTGCTGGCTGCCAACCTGAGAAAAAACGTGGTGCTGGCCAGCTCTGCCTGCTGCTCCCCCTGTTTCTCTGGTGCCCGCCAACCAGGTTGTTAAGACCAGGAAAAGCCATTGGGTAGGTGACAAGAGCCAAAGAATTTGCTGAATGTGTCAGGCTTGATAGCAGCTGCCCCTCACCAATCGCATTCCTCTGCCACAGGGCAGATGTGCAGCATACATCCCAGACCTTCCTCCCAGTGGGAGATAAGCCCTGGAGCCCTCTACGGAGTGGGGCTGTGCACGTCCTTTTCCCCATATGGTGTGAAATTTGGCTCTTCTGCCCTAGTGGCTATGGGCAGCTGGTAGGATTTTGATTTTTGTTTTTTTTTTTTATTATTGAAGATGCTTTGATAAGCTTGGATTTAGGCTTGGTTACCCTGCAGGTAGCAGAGACCTGTGGGGTAATCCCCGGGCCTGGCTCCGCCACTGAGGTATGGAGCAGAAAACTGGGTTGTGGCAAAGGAAATGGAGGGTATTAAGGCACACGATCCCACAAAAGGTACAGCGCAGCTCTCCCCCACCCCAGGTGGCCATGGGCCATGGTAGTAGCAAGCCTGGGAGGGGAAAGGCAATGCTGAAGAATGTGCCGTTACATATTTCCTTAGGTTTCCCCTCCTTGGCAGACTTGTGCTAGGACCGCAGACTTGGCAGGCATAATGGAAAGCTGTGTTCCCCTGCAGCTCTCCAGGGACCTTCCCTGGCACTTTGCCTGGCTCTGGGCACTGTGGTGGGGAGCTGAGCTCTCACAAAGAAACTTTGGATTTATCTGGGTAGCCCCATGGAGGGCAATGCAAAGGTCCCCAAATGACCCTTACCACACTGGAAAGGGAGACAAAGATAATGTGTCCTCCTCTTACAAACACTAATTAGCCAGACACAGCATTGCACCCACAGAAACATCATTGCTTCCAGGACCGGAGTGAGGGACCCTGCACTTTGTGGAGTCTCCAAATAAGTGGGACACCTCTACCTTTTTCTGTGGAGACTCTCAAACTTTGCACAAATTGTGCAGGCTTGAGCCCCAAAGTAAACGCAGAGCAAGAGCTTGCCATTGTTAACAACAGTCTGTCTGGAGTCATGATTCTGGAGTTTCACTGAGATTTTGGGCATCATTTTTAATTTGTGTGAAAATAACCCTAAATATCTACATGGGGTGAGTTTCCAAAATACAACAAACTAGAAGAAACTTGAAAAGCTCTCACAGCTTCTGTTGTGCTTCCTTATGCAAAACCCATTTTAAGTCCAAATCCCAAAGGAAAAGTGGTATGTGGAGTCTCATGGTGCACATTGTACGGTGTGTGTATGGTTACCTCTGCCTCAAAAATAATTTTCAAAATCATTGGACAGCAGGAAATAAACAGTTCAGAGATCTTTAATCCTTACAGGTTTTATAGCAGTAAATATCTGATTAGAGGACAGACAACCTATTCATGTCCCAACTGAGGGAAATGGTAAACTCAGTCCTTCATAGACATCACAGAGTTCAAAAGTGCACACACCCCCAACATTAGAAACCATTTCAGTCAAAAATTTCAGTTTATTAGACACCAAAAGACACAACTGCAAGATACAAAACTACAGGAAACCAGTTCTCTTTGGTCCCAGTGCTTGCAGAGCTATAATTTCCTAAGAGACTGGCTCCCAGAAACCCCTGCACACTTTGATCCCTCAGTAACACCTATAAATTCCCTTTCTGGAGTTTGTAATGAATGGGGCAGTGGCCATGAATTGAAAAAGGACAGGAGGGTCCCTCTTCCACTACCTTCCCTTTTCTCATCTCTCCTGGGTGAAATGTAAGCCACCGACAAAGTGTGCTCTTCAGTCACAGCAACTGTTTGCCTGAAATCCCTTCTGAAGATGATGCCTTTCATTCAATACTGTTATTGAGTTACTTCTGTGATACATATTTTCCATCCTTCTGTTCAGGCAATGGGGAGAAATTAACAGTTGGTAGAAGATGTTTATTGTCAATGCTGTTTTCTGGGGCTTGGGATGGGAGGAGTAGCCAATAACCCCAGAGATCTCAGGTAATGTTATGGAGGGACAACGTAAGCTCTCAGTTTTCCTCACCTTTCTCTCTTTCTCTCCCCGTTTCTTCTTCAGCTGCACCATCCAGCATGCATAGTCTATGTCAGGGGCTAGGAGAAATGCCTCATGTCTCTTTCTCCCACCAATATTACATCTGCATCTGGCCCTGCTTTTGAAAGTCCTTTGGGGTTCGAGCCTCTATTATGCCTGTGTGTCTGTTATGCTCTTATTTTACAGGGTGCTGTTGAATTGCTAACACTCTTGTGCACTGCCATGGAAGCAGGAAGACCTCACATCTCTCAGGATAGGACCATATCCCCACCACAGTGCTGACCAGAAAAGTCAGGCAGGTTGGGTACTTTTAAATCTCATTTGCCAAGATTTTTGTTACCCCATTGAGAATCCAGCCCAAAATTGATTTTTGAAGGCATTACACTGTTTTATGAAGTTGCCTTTTGTGGATATCTGTGAACCATGGTGGTGGGTATAAAGTGTTTTCTTGATTTATCACCCTTCTGCATTGCACAAGTATAAAAGTTTGTGATTTTTTTATATATATATTTATAGAGGTCCATGTGTTGGTCACATGTTGAATATAATTTAGGTGTGTGTATCCTTGCAGTCTGGAAAAAAATGCTAACATTTAGCTGGAAAAGTCAGGTACTTGGAAAGCAGAAGTAGAAAGGCTAGTAGGAAGGGGAGAGGAGGTAACTGAGGCAGAGGGAGCCCTAAAAGAGTGGTCCTCAAACCGCGACATGTATTTGTCTTTGATCCTGGCAGACTTGTACAGGCTCTACAGGAAGCTCTGCACTGCTGGAGGGCTGCTTTCAGCTGAGACGCTGGACCCAGTTCCTATTTTTTCTGGCTCTGGTGACTGTCCAGGAGGAAGTGAGAGATCCTATGACACTTTTTGGAAGAGAAGGACATGATCCCACTGCTGTGGATAAAGTTTCCTGTCTGGCAATAAAATGTGTTCAGCTCTGTGGACGGTATTAACAGGTGCCAACATCAGGATCTACAGGCTGTTTGTTAAAGCTGCATAGTCCTCAGCTGGTGTAAGTCAGGAGAGCTGCTTAGATGGTGGAGCTGCAGGATTTTTTCCCTCTTCCTTTGCTTGGGAATTATTGCTTTCCTCTTTGGTTCTAACATAAGTTTGGCTGAGCGTAGAAGATTAATTCTATCATCCAAACCTGCTTTTGAAGAGTCATGATATGAAAGTAATTTTTTACAAAAAAAGGTTATGTGCAAGCAATTGAACATAGGCTGTCTAGTGACATACATTTCTAGGAAGATAATGTAGAGCACCTAATGCTAAGAAATTTTCTGATGCACCAACAGTAAAACTCTTCTAAACTGACAGAAATTAATAGCTTGAGAATCCAGTTACCCATGGTTATCCTTGAAAGGGGCATCATGATAAAGGGGTCTGTGCCTGTGCAAGTTGATTTGTTGGTTGTCATTTAAAGCATTTTGATGTCTCAGGTGAAGGTCAATCCGTTGTTGTATTTCTCCTTTTTGCGATTAGCTATAGGTGATTTGTACAGAGCACAAAACATGAATAGCATCTCTTGAAATTAATACTGAGGTGAGTGGAAAGGAAGAACAAGAGAAACAAGCAGAAACTTATTTAACAGACTGGTTGCTGAATGGTAGCAACATGGCTTGACTCAAAGCATTACTGCTTTTAGCATATGATTTATTGCTAATGCCCCTTGCCATGATTGGCCTTCAGCCTTTGATGTCAGTCAGCTTTGAATTAATTACTTCGTAATGCAAAGTGAAAGTGCAGTAGGTTTGGTTTATTCCCTGTTTCTCCCTGAAATTGTTGTGTTAACTTGCCTCATCCGTGTTTGCTCACTCTTTCACCCTCCCCACGAAGCACCTTCTCATTTGTGAATTCAAAAAGCTGAGGGGGGGTGTATGCACACATTGTATTGCCTTATAATAAATTGAGCCTTTTAGCCAGGGCAAGTGAGACTGGTGTAGGAATGTAGGAGATCATATCTTAGGGGGAAAATCAATATTAAGATGTACAATTGCTCCCATGGTATTGAAAGAATTAGTTGATCTACATGCCAAATGACAGCCCCCTTGATAACAGGGATTATGTGTCCTGTCTTTCCAGGCTGTGCTCCGTTGGGGCTGCTCTCTGGATCCCTCAGGCAGAGGTAATCTAATTAGTATAACAAAGACCAGGTCGATTTAAAAAAATAAAGAGGGGGGGAATTGGAGAGAGAGGCTGCAGGAAGGTGGATGTCAGCAAGAAACAGGCTCTGGAAAAAGTTGCAGAGGAGGAGGGGAAAACTGGGAGTACAAGTTAACCGTCAGTTTGGCTCCACAGACATTGGAAGTGCAGACGCACCAGACTATTACCAGACAAACCCCAAATTAGCAAGTGCTTACAGCCTTCACAAGCACTCCTTCAATCACAGCCTCAGAAAGGAGGGAGCCGAGGAAACAAGTTGGTGTTGGGCTCAGCGGAAAGGAGGTGGCTTGGACCCGGACCTGCTTGTCCACTGCAAAGTCATGGGCACCTGGTGCAAAAGCAGCTTGTGAAAAAATGCTTTACCACAAAAAACCCCCAACAATCCAGGAACAAACAAAACTACCCAACACTTTTCCCCTTTACTAAATTATGTGAAAAGAGCCTTTTTTTCTTTTCCAGCCAAAGGCTGAGGCTTGGGCCCAGCTGTAAGCGATGAAGCTGTACTGCCCATGCTAAGCACGAGGTGAATTGCTTTCCTGAGGACAGGGTGAAGTTTCAAGGGGCTTCTCTGGGTGAGGGCCTGGTTTCTCCATCGGCCACAGTCACACCAAGGCAGATGCCCCTTGCTTGCAGCTGTGCACAAATGAGTGGTTCTGAGGCACTGCAAATTTCAGAGTTGTTTTAAAATTAATAACTAAGTGGCAGCAGTCCCCTCTGAGCCCAGTATCTAGCAAGAGTTAGTTGGAATAAGAGCTGGCTTTTTGCTCCTGGGTGCAACCCATGATACTGGCTTTTGCAGGCACCGTATCTGCTCTGCCAGTGCATCCTATCAGCCCCATCAGCATGAAGCTCCCCTGACAGCTGTGATTGCTTTTGGTGAAACCTGGATGGATGTATGCAGGGTAGGCACATCCTCAGTGGGTGTAAACTGACCTGAACTCAGAATAAATTTCCTCCTAAATGGCAGTGGCATAGAAGAGAGTTACTTAGGCCCGACACTGGCCTTGTACCTGACTTTTTAATGTGACTTTCTGGCAACAGATGTTAGTCCCTGAATATTTTCTGTCTTGTTTTTGCTTTTAGACAGAGAAAGAGGCTGGATCACTGAGTACAGGTCATGCAAGATGTACACCACAGTCCTAGGCTTTTGCAGTTCATTCCCAACCTTTTCTTAAGTGTGCATCCAGGATTTGTCCTGTCCTTTTTGACCATGTTCCTGAGGTTGAATTCAACTTCAATTCAAAACCAACACACCTGAAGTGCTTTGGTGGTTGGGTCTAGGATTTTGACTCCAAGGCAAATATTTCAATTGCTCAGTCATGCAAATGGGTGCAGGCATCTTCAGGCCATATAATCTGGTATGCTTAGGGGACTGGATGGCTGAAAGAAGGCTCACTCACATCTGGAAGTTGCTTTTTTTCCTAAGGATTGTGAGCACAAGATGTTCAGGCATTTTTGCACAGCTCCCCACTGACCCTCGAGTTCACAGACCCAGTCTTGTTGTCTTGGCAAGCATTCACACAAATAAGAGTGCTCTAACAATGGAACCTTTCTTTCTGTAGCTTCCCTCTCCCTCTCTTGTCCCTTGCTGCCTCCCTCTCCTACGCTGGAGATAGAAAATTTGGAGGCGGCAAGGATGAGATCACTGCTTTGCAAAGAGTGACAAGAAAACTGGCCACGAAATTCAGGGCCCTGCATAGCCTTTTCCCAGGGAGCAGATCTGATGTTATTTCCCTATCCACAACTGGACAGAGACATCAGCACTTTGGAGATGGTGCTTGCCAACTGCTTGGGTAAGACTGCAGATAAGGCCCAGAGATGAGGAGCCATCAAAACATCAACGTCTAGCACAGACTTTGCATTCCTGGCTTTCCTGTATTTACTTAGTTTAATCACATGACCTTATAAACTGTAATTAGCAAGGCATAGAGTTGTTACCCATTCTGGGGAAAGCAGCAATCTCAGTTATGGGTCCACATCGTCCTTTGCTTCTGTTGTGAATATAGATGCATGAATTTATAAACAGCTTTTATGTTTGCACAATGCTTTAGAAATGAGTGAAAACAAGTTATACTGTGGCACTGGAGTTGGAGACTCCAGATTTCATATGGATTCCTATACCAGTGCTGCCTCGAAGCCCCAACTTCAGATTCCTCCCCGTGTACATTTGCTAGGGTTTTCACCTTCCCAACTCAGTGCTTTAGTGTTCACCTGAACCATCAGGTAAAAGTCCACATCACCACACCTGAGCTCTCGCCAGCTGGCAGCCTGATGTGTTTGTGTGCTCATGGATGGTGAGGCAGACTCAAAACAGCCAGGTGTCTCTTGGATTTATGCTATAGCTCATCCTCCAGCAGAGGTGCTGAGTATGTGTCCCCCTCCTCCCTCCAGTCCCAGTTTTCACCAGAACTGCAGGAATTTCCTGCACTGACCGTCTGGACTCAGATGTGTTTTTGCAAGTGTGTGCTCTTTGTTTTCACTGAAATGGAACAAAAACAAATCAGCAAAAGGAAATTCAATAAAAATTACATTTGATAGACCCAGGAAAAATTGATTTTTTTAAAGAAAGTCTACCATTCAAAAGCCCAAATGCAGACATTCCTTACCATCCCACTCCCATTGAAAGTTCAAATCGAAATCACCCAGGACTCAGTTCCTCATATCTCTGTGGGTTTTTTTGCTTTATTAAAATCAACAACAAGAAGTCTGACAGGGATTTTCTCAAGTATCCTGCAATGCATAATAACTTCTTCACAGCATACTTTCTGGTACTCTGCTTTACATTATAGTTTCTAAGGTTTTGGAAGGCATTGGGACCACTTTTTATTTTATTTTTTGTCCATCGCACACAATAGCTGTCTAGCTGGAAATTCAATGTACCATTGCTAAGTAAGAACTCATGCTTTGTTATGGGGTGCTATGGCATTTATATCTGTTGGAGAGCCACTGTCTTTTGCACAACCATCAGAGCAAAATGTGAGCTGCTGTGTATTCTAGTAAGCATTTGTATCAACCGAGGGCAAAATATTTCATTTTACCCAGTTCTCTTTCTGTAAAATCTTGCACTTTGATGTGTGATACTTCTTTTCTGAAGAATTTTGCATCAAGTAACAAGTCATTACAACTGCTCCTCCTCACTTTAAGCAGCATGTTCCAAATTCAGTTCCTTGGTCTGGCAGACAGTGTAACTCTTGATGCAAGCCGTAGTAAATTGCCACGTTATTTAACAATTACTTACAGTGCATTCCCTGATAGTTAGGTGCCTTGGGATATTGTGCATTCTGCCTAATTGCAGGTTTAACAAAAATGTATTGTGATCATTATGCCATTATGTTATGAGAGTTTAAAGAGCAGAATAGAGCAAATCAGATAAAGTTGAGTGAGACTTAGCTGCCTGCATGGGAATGTTAGGAACAGTGTCTCTCACCCTTGCAGGCCACAAAGATAATTTCCTGACTACTAAGTAGTAGTTGGCTTTAAAAAAATCTATTAGGCAGCGTCTCCGCACTCAGGGGAAATGTCTATCAGCAGAACTGATTAGAGATAAGGGTAAGCAGATGTCAAAACAGAAGACCACCAAAGAACTGAGGTCCTGAAGTGAATGGGGAGGGACCCAGCAGGTAGTAAAAGTAGGATGGATAACTGTACCATGACTGGGGGCGAATCCTGCCCTCCTTTCAGCTCCAGGGAGAATTTTGCTGGAAAAAAGGATAGTAAGATTGGACTCTGTATCTTATACGGGAGAAAAAGTCTGTTTTCTGCAATCATTTTTCTGGGTGAATTTGCACGTGTGAGTGTGTGTTTTGTTTTTCTCAGAAACTGCTTCTTTAACCTAATGATTGAATGAAAAATGAAAGTATTAAGGAGAACAAAGAACTGTGAGAGGATGTTCTGCAGAATTTCTTGCTTTTCCTGTAACCGTGGAGGAGCTGAATTTAAACGATCTCCCTCTGTAGAAAGAGCTTCTCCATAATACTCAGTTTTGTCACAGGCTTCACCTGGATTAAGTCTCCAGTTATGGGGGCTACACAAGGTTTAAAAAAGTACCAGTAAAGAAGTTTTGATGAAGCTTCCATTGCAGGAGCAGATCTGTGAATTTCAGTATCTTGTAAGAACATATAGGCTTTATCAACGTTTTATGGGGGAATCATGAGAACAAATTATTTTATGATGCCACATTATTTCTATGGGGTTGACATGAAATTGTTAATACTATTTCACATTCACCCTGCTTATCTTTAAGTTTATATCAAGAGATGTAAAATGCCAGGATCTGTGGTCCCCCCTCTTCCCTTGTCCTCTGCCAGCCAGAGAGGACATGCAGCACTACCCTGCCACTCTTCTTTCGGAGAGATGCCCACATGCATTGGAAAGGGGCTTCAGGCAACCTTTGCCAGCTAGCTCAAAAGCCATTTTAGTATTGCCATGCAAGGCCTGTGTGAGGGTTTTACCACTCAGTTTTGCTCCTCCACCAAAGAGATGAGACGCTGGCAGCTGAGATGTGCAGACTCTCCGGCTCTCCCAGTCAGCTTCTGGTCGTGCCAGAGCAGCCACGCATGAGTTCTGAGACACTCACGTGAAGGTATTAGGGCTAAACAAGGAGAAGCTTTTTCAGATGTGGAGCATTTTTGGCGCTGGGTCTGCCTTAAAACACCGCACGTTGCAGGTCAGGCTCTGAATTTCACAGCAGTCTTCCCATTCCTGAAGCACTTGGGGATGCTTGTCTCAGCAAGGCTCCCAGCAAGTCAGCTCCCCAGCAAAGAGCTGGCATTGCTTAGGGCTGGTTCTGGCCTCATTTGTGCTTATTTGAATGCACAGAGATTTTTTTCTATTAGATGTGCTCAGTTTCTGCGTGGGTTTCCCCGGCTGTCCACAGCATAAGTACCTGGCATCTCTGACCCCTCCTGTGCATGGGCCAGGGCTAGATCAGAGCCCAACAGAAGCAGGGCTGCCTTTGATGCAGGCACTGAACTGACTGCACGCTCTCGCTGCGATGGGACGAATGCTGCGAACCCCCTGGGATCTGCGCATGCGGGATCTGCTGGGAGGCAAGCAGGGGGAAGGATGCGTCAAGGAAAAACCAGAGGCAGGGGACCCCTAGGTTATGAAGATGCTATGTGATAAATTTGTTGTGGGACTGATACTTGCTCAGGCAAAGTCCTGTAAGGGAGATCTGTCCCCATGCCTATTGGCAATGCTTTGTAGCTGTATTGTTAGAGAGGGTGCTTTCCCCAAACAGGAGGGGTTTTGCACAGTTGGCCACCACGCCTGGGTCCCTCCGCTCCTCCCTGTGCCCAGCGCTGAAGCGGGATGTCATTATTTGATTTGAGGGATTTGGGGGAGAACTGGGACCTGTTGTTCAGTGGCCCAGTCCCACTCCCCTCCCGCTGGGACTGCTGCCTGCTTCCCCACCACCCACTCGCCACTGCCTGCATGGAGTGCGGTATCCTCTTACCCACCTGTACCTGCCAGCCTGTTCCTTCCGAAGAGCACTGGGGAGATGTTGAGCAAACAGATCAGGCCACACAGTGCTAGCAAGTCCCCACCAGCGAAGGTAACCAAATCTCTGCAGCCTTTTCTCTTTAGTCTTGGCATGAAAGGAGCTGGGAAAGGCCAGACAAATCCCAGGTAGATGCTCTGTGCTCGTCAACAGTGGCTTCAAACCTCCTGCAGGAAAATCTGCCTTGTTTTGCTGAAAGAGAGGCTAAATCAAACCAGCAGGTTATTTATCCTGAAACACATTTGTCTACTCCACCAGTGCTGTACCAAGTTAAGGCATGGTGAATTACAGCAACTGCCCTTCTCAGGTTAGCCCATACCTAACTTCTGCAGCAGTCATGCCTGCACAGCACATACTTGACGCTCTCAGCTATCTCAGGTCTTTTTTGAAACTAGTAACTCTGGGTTTATTCACTTCACTTGTTGTCCAAGACCTGGGCCTGGGTTCCAGCATGCCTGTGCCAGCCAGACCCCTCCAGCCTTCCCACCTCCATGCTTCTGGGCAGCCACCCTTCTCTGCTGCCTCAAGAGAAGACTTACCCAGTCTCCACAAGCCCTTGTAGAAAACTGGTTTTCAGACCACAGGCATCACCACCCCCATGCGTCTGATGCACAGGTTGGGGGAAGCTATCCTGGCCCCAGGCTCAATCTTCATCCTTGACCATCGCTGGCCCTTTGGAGGAAAAACAGGAACGCTAACAAAAATAGTAGGGAAAAAAATGTGCAAGGTATGATTTTTTTTTATTTGTTGATGTTTTTTCTTTACAAAAATGCAGAGTTTCATCCTTACTGCTGTTAGTGCTAAAAGAGAAACTGATGAAAGCCACAGTAGATTTGCTTCATCAGATAACATAATACATCATTCAAAAGGTAAGTTGCAAACACTGGTCCTAATCTCATAACCTTAACCAAAACCTCTGCTTTTCCTCCCCTCAAAATCCCAGCCACTTTGAAAAAATCTATCTTCTTGTCCTGCAATAAGTGATTTTTTTATCAATGTGATATATCCAGCAGTGAAATGGATTTCCCTTTTTACAAGGTATGACAATTTTTGCTATGGAATATTTCCATTACAAGAGGATTTGATTGATTTGAGAAGTGTCCTAGATAATAGCAGGCTGATCAAGAATAAATTTGCCTGAACGTTAATGTAGAGTACTGTTTTTAAGTGGGTTAATGTTGTTCCTAATAAGAATGTGTAATGTTTGGAGAAGTTGCTTCTTGTAAAACAACTACAACATTATATCATTTTTATATCCCTCAATTTGGCAAATACTCATGTTTTTCACTTTCCCTTCGGGAAGGAATTGTCTGTATGACCTGAAAAACTTTGGTCTTTCTTAATGACTCAGGTTGAAAGCAAACAGTAGTGGCCTGCGCCAAATATTGATCTGATCATGGAAAGGGCTGGCCAGCTGCAGGCTGCTCTAAGTGGAAGCTGTATGTGGTTGAAACTGTGCTTTGATCAGGCTGCATCACTTCCTGTCTTATTTGTGAGTTGAAAATCAGAGATCTGCCTTCTTCAGGGAAAGCCGAAACCGTACCACTCTGCTCCTCTTTCCTGTGCTTTGTCCTGAACTCTTTCCTATGTACCTGCTCCCTCACCAGTTGCCAGATAACAAATGCGTTGCTTATTCCAACTTTTTTGTACCAGAGGAGAAAAACATGCATGTCTGAAGAGTGAGTTTCTCTGACACATACTGTACAGGGTGTTTCACCCACAGATATGAGCACTGTGCTGAGCTGTGGGGTATCCTTATTTTTGTGCAATGTCTGCTCAGGCAGAGTACAGGCACAGCACAGAGGGGCTGCCAGACAAGTCACCACAAAGACACGGTCACAAAGACACTCACTGGAGAGTCTTGCTGGTTTACAAATAGTGAGTGGGTTTTCTTCTGTCTAGTGCTATCATTAGAGCACCATACATCTCTCTCCCATCTTTCTCTCTGTGGTTTTGCCCAGAATGAGTGACTGTGGCTCCTCCATCACCTGTGCAGTTGTCGTAGCATTTTCAACTTGTCTGTAGAGGCAAGTCCTGTGCAGAGCTGTTGCAGGTCTTCAGGTCCAGCCTAAACTGTGGGATGGCAGTGGCACTTCTTGAGGCCTTTGGTACATCTGGGACACCCCATGATGAAAATCAGCTTTCCCCCGTTATGCCGAGGGAGACAGACCCACCATAAGCAGGATCAATGCCTGCTCCCCAAGCCAGACTCCCCTTCCCCACCTTCTTGGCTCTGCCCTGGTGCATCAGGGCCAGGGAGACCCCAAAACAGCCACCTCTTGGTGCCACTGGGCATGCTTTATCACCTCCTCTGTGTTTTGGAGGAACAGCCCTTTGCACGTTATAACTCACGGAGGATCAGTGAGTGCAGGCGGCAGCTGCACATGGCTCTGCCTCGGGCTCCTTGCTGCCATCCAGCCGTACCGTGACCGCAGGCTGGGACCAGCACCAGTCCAGAATCGCTTTGCTTAATTACAACTATTTTAGTGGAGACTACATCTTCCGTGGGAGTAAATAGTCAGGATTTGGGAAATGCCAGACAGAATCAAAAGGAAAAGCAAAAATCTTTTTGTCGGGGTTTCTATGCCACAATTTTAATGTCTAAGAAGCTTTTTCCCCGCACTTACACCCAAAGACAGTTGATGCAATAAAAGCACAGCTTTGGTCCAAAACGGTCCATTCTGGATTTGCATAGTACTTTATTATTTTTAAGAGAAACTGGCTTACTTCCAAATTCATATGCCAGAGGCTGAATGAGCTAAATTTAAATAACACAGTATTTCAAATGGATATTTTACATTAACAGCAATCTCATTTATTTTAGTTTAGCATTTTCACATAGTTTTTCAAAGTTAAGCTAGACCTACTGTGTAAGAATGAGTGTTTCATTAATTTTTATAAGAGTTATAAGAATCATATGTTTTAAAGCTTTATTTTGTAACATAGCAAAGTATATTTTAGACATATTTATTTACATAATGGCCACATTAAAAGAAATTTTCATATGGAAAAAAGTAGCAATACCAAGTGATGGTTACCACAAAGTTTGTAAAAAATATATTAATGATATGGAGTGAAAAGAAATTGGAAAAATTTTAAAAATTAAATGAGAGGATGTGATTTTTTTTTTTTAAGTGCTCAAAGTGAGCACATTTCCACTCCTATCACAAAGCCAGTGAAACTTTCATGAGGAATCACAAAAAAAAATCATGTGAAAGAACTGAAGTATCTCACCTGGACAACCAGATCTTCATCCTAAAAAGGTGAGAAGTGTTGATTCTGGCTTTGCTGTTCTGATCAGTTTTGGTTCAGGTTGCATTTTGTTAAATGAAGTATGTAATATATATATATAACATATAAAACAAATATTTTACTAGAATATAGCAATAAAAGAAAAGCACAGAAAAGTAAATGTTTTGGCAATATCAAAACAAGACTTGGCACAAAATAATCAGACCTCTTCTGGTGAGAAAATTTGTGGAATATCTTAGGTTTTGGCAAAAAATGCATTTTTCTGTAACAAGAAAACCTCTCCAGCATTTTATCAGCTCAAAGTTACCACAACTATCATGAAAATTGTTACAGCTAATAAATAAACTACATCAGCACATAATCCTACTAGAATTAAATCAACAGCTACTGTAACCTCCATTTGTCTAAGGAAAAGTTTGAAGAAATCCTCAAAATGTAATTTGTTTTTACAGGTTTTCAGATATTAGAAACTGTAAGCCTTGCCTTAACAGGAATTTGAATTACCATCTAAAATAATTTATACAAGATGCACTGAAGACATTTTATGTATATAAAAGACATATGGGTTTTGCTCTGCTTTGACTGAAGAGCTGTTGTTTCTGTAGGCATGTGTATTCACATTTTGAGGGTAGTTTTATAATCTAAGGTTTTCAGCAAGGGTGCAGGTTTTTACATCAGGTATGTTTTCTGAGGAAAGCACAAGTGATTCATTTTTTCTCTGAATGCTTGGAGAACATTACTAATATGAACAGGAATTTTGCTTTCCCAAAACCTGTAAGATTGGACCTGTTGTGTCCCAGACCTATTGGACCTACTATAAAGCCTGAACCCATTAGCCTTGAAAACCATTAAGCTGGAGCCAAAACCCAAATAAACTGGTAACTATATCAGGAAGGCAACAAAATCATCATTGCCCCGTTATTCCAGGGGTTTATTTCCTCATCGAGTAACAACACTCTTGACTTCTCCCCACAGAAAGTTGTGTAATGTCCTGCTCCATGAAGGCATGCATTCCTGGAAGAGTGGAGGTCCTGAGAATGTCAAAAGCTCTTGAAAACAGGTCCAGCTTCCACTTTGCCAGACACTATAGCAAAGACTGCTCTAAGAGCTAATTTTGGATAATGAGCAATCAGCAGGGGCAGAACATCCTGTAAGTATCTACAGCTGAACCCTCTTAAACAAGATTGGGATCACCCAAAGCTTTTCTCATGGGTGTTAATATGGTGATTAAAGTTTACAAGAGGCCTGTGGTTTTATTTTTGTCTTGTCACATGCAATGGCAGCTAGGCAGCAAAGGTGCCTTAATGTATTGATGTTTAGGAGTCATAGGACTGTTTGGTCACCTATGTGCAGAATGCAAGACATGTTTATGTAGCAATAACTGCTATATAAATTTAGTCATGGTTGTTGTATGAGTGGTGTTGGGCAAAGATGTGGCAGCATATTCAGAAATATTATTTGCATAAATGTACTTTCACTGGCATGTCTGCTTTAGTCTGCCAGAGCATCTGTAAGTACAAGTCTTCTGTTGTATGTAAAATAGATACGCTCATGGATGTTTGTAATGTGCAAATATGTGCTCTGTCACTGTGAGATATACCTCTTCAGAGCTGGCAATGTCCACTGGCAGCACTGTATACTGGCAGATCCTGTCATCTTTTGTTATGTACGCTTTTCCCCACAAAAGCCAACGTGAGACCTCCTACTACATTTTTTTGTGTAACATTTTGGGGAGGGGGGGACAACGGACAGACAGGAACTGCCAACTTTTGGAAGGTGACCTACTCCACAAAATATGTAGGGTTGTTTCTTCCACTTTCTGCTTCTGCTCTTTCTCACCTTTGTATTTAAAACACTGTCTTGAACAGACAGCATCCTGAGTGAGTCTTATCAAGGTCAGAGCTTGTTGCTCTGGCACAGGTTTGAATACGAAACTTTGTAGATATCTGATTCCCAAACATCTTGGGAAGCCATGTTTACTACCACTAGCTTGCCTGTAACTGTGGTCAAATTTCCATTTTTAGAAGACACATCCAATTTAGTTTACTCAAAAGTTAATTCCATTTAATCTAAATTTAAAAGGGTAGTGTGAACAATTTTCTTTGTTTTGTTTTGGATTATGGTTTTTGGCTATTGAGCAAAAAGCTGAGAGCAACTTAAGTTTTCATGATGAAGAATTTACATATTTTCATTTTTCTCTCTTAAAAATGCTTGTAACTAAGTTACTTATTTCAGCAGAAATTAGTCCTTTTTTTTTTTTTTTCAGTTGAAAGCAAATGAAATCTCATGACAATGGTAGTTTTTATCTCAGGACCTTCTAGAATGGTCATTGTAACCAGAAGGGATGCAGGCACACAGAGAAGTTGCCCTAGCTGCAGGGCTAGGACAAACTTGGGCAAAGTTTTCTCTAGTTCGGTCGCTTGATTATGCTCCACTATGTATAAAGCACCTAGATTTTTTGGGAGCTGGCACTCACCTACATGTGGAGTAGTTTAGGAGAGGCATTTGTTTGGTGTCTGTCTCATTTACAATATAACTATTTCACACAGGGTGGAAAGCAGCTGCAGAAACTACTGAAAGATAATGTCTGCCTACATCAACATCTAATTTGGTGATTTGAATTTAAATGATTCAGATCTGCTCAAGTAATGGGATAGATACCAAAGAGTGCTTTCTTTAAGGCCACTTGGTGAACTTGAGGGGATAAGTTCCTTGCACACATTGCCTGGCTATAGGCAGTTGTGAGATGGCCAGCCTTGATTTGGTTGTTCACCTATAGATGCCTACGTGCTATTTTATATGTCCCCAGGGCATCACATCTGGGTTTCAGTTCCTGGTCACTTGGCCTGGGTCTCCCGTACTTTTATATCATATCTGCCAGCCTTGTGCTAACATCCCAGGTGCCCTGGGGCATGTCAGTTGGGTGCCTATGCAAGGGCAGTAAACTTGAGCCACATCTGTCCATTGAGTCTTGAAAACAACTATCTCTGCGTTCAAATGTCAATGATCATTAGGGCTTGATAGCCTCGTTCTCTTTCTCACCCTGTGTTTTATCTTGAGCAGTGCAACGATAAAATATTTACTAACTTTTGTATGCATGCAGAGTATAAGCAAAGGGGTGACACTACATCTTTGAGGCAAGGATTCTGTGGGCAGAATTGCAAACAAATAAGAAAACAGCAAACTGGGCAGAATCTGTTATGCTGTTTGTCCCAAACTGGTTTACAGTTGCAAGTATGTAGATTTTGTATATTAACTGCTGAAATTCTTTGTGTAAACATAGCCTGATGTGAAGGAGAAGAAAAGCAATCAAGAAACCCAGCTTGGTAAAGAGTTTCAGCAGATGTTCTTGAAGAACTGCTGAGACAGGCTTCATGATCTGGGCTGGATCATGGGGATGTGAACGTATTCGCCTGGGTTTTTGATATGCTTGAGTGTGCATCAGAGAGAATAGAAAGCAAAGGTGGACAAGGCTATTTGTTTATCACAGAAGAGAAGCAAACATTTACGAGATGTCAGCTCAAATGTTGAACTATCTCGATGATTTGGTAGTAAGACTTCAGGACAGGGTCTGAGTTTCTCCTATTTTGTGTCTGCAGTGCCAACCCTCACCTTGGCTCACAGGTGATCTCAGTTGTAAAGGCTATGTCCGCTTTAAGAACATCACAAGGTGAGATTTTCATTTGCCTTTGTCCTTTTGCTGCTTTACATCAAAGATCAATCAATGATGAAAGGAAAGGTGTGGTTTCCAGGATGGATTTACTTTTGATTAACTTCTGGTGTCAATGAGCAGGATCTTGCCCACCGTGTTCAGTGTGGGCGAGGTCACATCTCCATGTGCTACCTCTCTCTATGATGCCCTTAGTGATGCATTGTACTCAATGCAGCAAGCTGCTACCTGGCACACAAGAGGTGGCACTCTCCTTCTAATCTGATCCATCTACAATGGAGAGAGGTTATGTACCAGTACGTGCTGGGGGGCAGCTGGCTGGAAAGCAGCTCTGCAGAGAAGGACCATGGGGTCCTGCTGGACAACAACCTGGCCATGAGCCAGCAATGCACCCTTGCGGCAAAGAAGGCCAATAGCATCCAGGGCTGAATTGGGAGCGTTGCCAGTGGGTCCAGGGAGGTGATTCTTTCCCTCTGCTCAGCACTGGTGAGGGTACAGCTGGAGTCCTGGGTCCAGTTCCGGGCTCCCCCATACAAGAGAGACATAGACATACTAGAGAGAGTCTAGCAAAGGGCCACAAAGATGGTGAAGTTACTGGAGCACCTCCCGTATGAAGAAAGGCTGAGAGAGCTGGGACTGTGTAGCCTGGAGAAGAGTAGGCTTGAGGGTTCTCTTTGATGTGTATAAATACCTGGCAGGAGGGAATGAAGAAGACAGAGGCAGGCTCTTTTCAGTGGTGCTCAGTGACAGGACCAGAGGTGATGGGCACACACTGAAACACACAAGGTTCCCTCTGGTCAGGAAACACCCTTTTACTGTGGAGATGGCCAAGCACTGGACCAGGTTGACCGGGTTGTGGAGTCTCCATCCTTGGAGATACACAACCCCCCCCTAGATACAATCCTGGGCAACCTGCTCTAGGTGACCCTGCTTGAGCTGCAGGAGCAGACCTCATGATCTCATGAGGCCCCTGCCAACCTGAGGGGTTCTGTGATTCTGTGATGTGGTCATGTTTGGTACTTTGTAGCTCTGAAGTGGAATACTTGCTTAGTGTTGTCTGGTAACTTAAAACTAAAAAAAAATATGTGTTGCTTTCTTTTATAGTTGTTGTTTTAAAAATATTGCTGATACTATATATTAGAAACTTGATATTTGAATCTGAAGTGAATGGGTTCAATGACTATGCACCTGAAGTTTAAACAGTGGGCTATATTATGCCTTGCCGCAAAATCCTGCTCTTCTAGAGAGGATAATCTTTCAACACCATCCCCAATGGTCTTCAAATTCTTCCCTACCCACCTTCTTCTTCAAAGACTGCTTTGCATGCAGCAAAGAAAGAGATGTAGCTGGTGGGTGCTGCCTCATCGCCAGCATGGATGTGCATGTCTCATTGAGTGGAAAGTAGATCTTCACAGAGAAGGTCCATCGGCTCCCACAAGTTTAGCCCCAGAGCTTAAATGCCAAAGAGGCTATCTGTACCTGAAAGGGCTTCATTATCACAGATTCTGGGTGTATTTGTCTTGTATTAAATGCCCAGAAACATCCAGAAATCTCCAGCAATTCTTGAAAAAGAAGGTTTGCTGCATCCTCTAAATGAGAGTGGTTTTGTAACATAAAAAGCTTTGCTGTGAAACACTCATTTAGCCTTTTACTATGAACACACTTGTGATCTGCAACTCCGAACCATGAAGAATAGTCATATGTTTTTGAGTCCTTGTATGATAGCCACAAACACCAGTAGTTATTAATGGTTTAGAATGGCATATAGTAAAAGCATGAAAAGTGAACCCAGAGGGAAGTCAACCATTAACTTCAGAAGCAGAAAAGCTTTTGAAGTTGGAAATTTGCTAGCTATGGAAGCTTCATCAACTCCTTATTATTTACAGTTTGCTCTTCAAATGTGATGCCAGTAAAAGGACAGAACAGCTGGAAAGAGTGATTTTCTTGCCAGCTCCACGGACCTCTGATTACAAACACATGACTGCATGGCACACAAAAGTGACAGGGTGAGCAAGTATGCTATGCTGAAGGTACATCACCAGTTGTACAGTTCTGTGAGAGGACAATACTTACAAGTAACTAACACTACAGCAAAATTTAAAAAGCCAACCTTTGCAGCTTATTTTGCACAGAAAGGAAATAGCACAACACATTCTTCCCATTATTACAAATAAATTGTTTTAATATTGCAAAATAAAATACATGATGCATGTGGGTCTGTGTGTATATACACACACTACGTGTATATACACACAAATACATATAAATATGTAGATACACATGCACACACCTGTATATATTTCTATAGTACCAGTACATACAGAAGGCTATAGTCAGACTCTCTAAAAAGTGTACAGGACTTGGCCAAAACTGTCCTGCCTGTGTGAAAGAAATACTTCAGAATATATTAAAAGAAATAATAAAAAAAAAAAGAAGCTCATAAAGTGAAATCCCAGAAATTGTGGCAGGGTTCATGCACTTGATTGCTAGATAACCTGCATTGCTTTTCAGAAAGTGCAGAATTAATATCCATTAGCTATCAATCATTTTTTTATATATGAAGTCAAACTCCATACAATTCAGACCACATTGTTTTCATGTTTACCTTTCAAAAAGCAAACAAATAATAAAATAATAAGTTGCTGTGTGACACAATAAGAAATACTGTGTTACTGGTTTGTCTTGCATCAAGGGGTGCAGTGAGGTGTGCAGTGCCTGCTGTCCAGCTCCCATACTGCCGTACCAGCAAAAACCACCCAGAGGTGTGTGGTTACAAAGACCACACTGCAATATTTTTGTAAGTGATCTGCTGGACAGAACGATATGTATTTTTCAGTAATTTTATACGTCTTAAAGAGTAACAGCCGTTACAGATTTACACACACTCCATTAACTATAAATTTTGGATTTTGAAGGCAGGCAAGTTTCTGCCTATTTTCACTCCAAATCTTTTGCCATTCAGATACATTCTTCTTAAAACTTAATGTCATTATGTCATTTTCACTCTTATGTTATAGATTAATTTTTGTAACTTCAACTGTACAGAAGTTACAATTGGTATTGAATTTGCCTAAAACTAAATTGGAATCATCTATGCCCAAAGTTATCTCCAAAAACGTAGCCATTGTTAATAAAGCCATTGTAATGAATTGGTGCTTAATTGCACAGTAATTTTAACAACAGCACAAAGTTCCTTTTTAGGTGCTGTTTGGTCAAAGAACAAATGGCAGCAGTAGAGTTGCCTCTTTAGGGTATAAATAAATGTAGCAAAATAACTGACAAGCCAATGGGAAAGAAAAAAGCCATCAAGAGTCTGTGAAATCAGATATGGGAAATCCTACTTTTATCTCCCCCCGTCATTAGTCCCTGCCCTCCATCTTTCTACCTTCCCTGCACATTCAGCAAGTGCCAGATCAATGTTAGCCAAAGGATTTTTCCACTTACGTCTATTCTAGCCGACAGAGTTATCTCTGTTACTGCAGCACTGAGGAGCCTCAGTCAGGGATCCTGTGGCGCTTGGGGTGATATGAAATATAGAGACAGTCTCTTGGTCTGCCTCAGAGCAGCTGCAGTCTAAATATGTGTCACATACTTTGCCTCGCAGACAGCTGCAGAAAATGGATCACACCAGTGCTCGCATACTCAACACCCGCCATTGGCATTGGTAGCACCCTATGCCATGGGGTGCAATAGGGCATCTGCCTGAACAGACATTGATTTCTCGCTCCTACAGCAGGACTGGTGATACTCTGCTGCTGGTGTTACCTTTAAGCTAGTATTTGAGTTAAACTATCAAATAAACTAGCAGCCTGATTTTAGCATCAGGGGCACCTGAGAAAGATCAAGGTGAAATTACCCTTACAATTCATTACATGAAGCTCAATGTGCAAGCTTGGGTAATCCTAGATACACATTGTTAACCTATACCTGTATTTCCTTATCAGCATCTGTGTTGATATTTCACAGAAAATAAGGTGCCTGTACCCCCAGGCTCTGCTTTTTTCTGGCGGGCGGGGTGGGGGGTGGGGGGCTGAGTTCTGGTGGCGCTTCCCGAGTTGTTCTCATTTTTTATTTTGTGGTTTATATTGCCACATCCTCAAAAAATGTATGCAATAGACAAAACACCCTCCCCTTGGAAGCCATTTATTTTCACTCCATAGGCACATCCCCGCACTTACTCATGCATCTATTTAATGCAAATAGAGTAGGTAGGGAGATAGCTGTGAGGGAAAATGTTGTGGTTTAAAATCATTGGAGACAGCAAAGTTATGCTCCCTCTCTTTAATAATAACAAACCCGTGCTTATAACTCTTATCAAGCAGTCTGTGCAATGTCTGCATCCTTTCACTAATTTCAACAAACCATCCTGAGGAGTGGGAAGATTAGCTGTGGGGTTGTTTATTCTTGGTGGAGTTATGGCCATGCTCTCCTTGAGTGAGAGAGAGAGAGGAGGAAAATAAAATCTTGTTTGTATCTATCTCATCTCATCTGTCCTGTGTTCCTGCAGTGGGAGAGAATAACTCCAAGGGATTTAAGATGCAAGCAGATGGGGTGCTGTTCCTTGCAGCACTTCCATGTTAAGGGGCTTCACAATCTTTTGGGCTGGCTCCTGTACCCCAGTGGGCATGGCTGAAGGGTGAGCAGGTCCTGCTTCTGAGCAACCCACACACGCATCCACAGCCAGATATTTTCCTCTCACATGCATGTTGCCAGCTTGCCTACAGCAACCCAATCCCAAGCTCTGGCTCCGTTTCTTGCTCTTGTAAGGAGGCAAGAGAAATACTGTGGGAGCCCAGTCCTGGATGCAAAACTGCTTCTCTCTCTGCAGCCAGAGAAACTGCGGGATGCGGAATGTTATGGCAACTGAGCAACCATTTCATTAAACACCCCACAAAACCCTACAGCACCCTGTATTAAGTGCGCAGCAATTAATGCCTGTAATTAATGCGTGGGCATTAATTACACAATCGGCTTTAACAGAAGAGAACCTCTGTTATTCTTTTTTTGCTTTTAGGCTCAAAAATTGACTATTTCCTGTGTTTCGTAGATACAGATTTAGACCTTAGAGCCTGGATGTTCATTGCGGGTTTTTCGGCAGGAGTGAATAGTTGACCTCTTTTTTGGGGGATTGATATCTGAACTAAGAAACCAGAAGGAAAAATTGTTCAGGGTTACCTTTGATTTAAATAAAAAGGAGCTAATTTTCTTTGTGGATTCTCTCTCACTTTCTCTGTGTTCCTTTCTGCATGCTTCTATGTGTGCATGCATGCACATGCACAAACACACACATTTTGGGTTATATTGCATGGGTTTTGGGGGGGGTACTTTTATAACAGAAAAACTGTTTGATTTTGAAACAGAATAGTATTTTGAATTGAAACCCAACTTTTTTAAAAACTAAAATTCCTTTTGTAAAATATATAATTTAGAAAAGAAAAATTTTCAGATATTTGTATGCATTTTTTCTGACTTTATTTGCTAAATTCTACAGGGTTTTATAGACAATTTTGGTCAGTGTATATTTGCAAGTTTCAGTAGTTACATTTGTGTGAAAACTTTGCTAAGACCCACTATGGATAAGATGATCAGGAATTCACAGCTATCTTTTTCATGACAGACCTATGGACTAGACAGTAAAGGATAACTTTGAATCCAGCTTTCAAATCACAGGGAAGATTACCCTACAAAAAGACATCATAGACTATATACTGAGGGGGGCAATATTGGGAGGCAATCTCAAATCAAAAGCTACCAACAAGAAAATAAGAAAATGGCTTTTTTTGCTGCTAAGCCTACTTGCACACATTTTTCTCTGTAGGCAGCTTTGTTTTCCAGTTCTGCATTAGGTGCAGTACACAGTAAACCAAACTTACTGCAAACTTAACAATAGCCCCCCCCAACCAAGTTATGCCAGATTTTTGCCAGTTTGAGCCTGACGGTCCCATTTGGTCTCATGCTTGACTTTGTGGAAACTGCCGATGTGTGCACACTTGTATAAGTGAGAGTAACTTTGGTATTCATGTCTGGAAGTTATAGCAGAAACCTTTGCATTTTTGAGCCTTTTCCCTCTCTGGATTTTGCCAGAAAACAGCAGGAGGCTAGAGGCCACCACAGGCGGGCTCCACATCCAAGCCCCTGGCCAACAGCTTTCACCCCAACCTGGGCAGGAACGAGGGCCTGGGGCCGGAGCTGCAGAAAGTTTGGTATGGTGGGGGTTTTTTTATTCTTTTTTTTTTTTTTGTATTGCTGAGGGAGTTTGTCTCAGCTGTGTTTATCTGGGGTGGAAGAGGAAGCTTGCAGGCAGCATGATGCATGGGCGGCAAGTGCCGGCATGATGTCATGGCGAAAGGGAACAGAGCCCAGCTGTGTCACATGGGCTGGGGAGGGAGCTGCTGCGGTGCGGGGCGGCCACTTTATCAATTAGGTAACGTCTGAGGGAGATTGGGGGGGAATTTCATTACATTGTGTTGGGCCGTACCGTTGATGCGTTTGTTACCAAACATCTGCAAGGGACCTTGCATTTTCTCGGGGAGCACAGGCTCAAGTTGAATCATGCTGCCACGACTGAGCAGAGGGAAAGGGCGGGGAAGGGGGAAAGCGATAACTTCCCTCCAAAAAAAACTCCAGAAGGGCTTTGCCCTTGGTGGACTTCCTATCAAGATCTGGGGGAGATGCTGCTCTGTGCATTGTGTGATGGAGATGGCGGGATGAAGTGTTGTTTACGTGCACCTGGTTACCCGGGGCTGGTGGTGAAGGACCGCTAGTCCTGTTGAGCAGACATCTTTGGGAAGCCCACTAAGACCCTTTGTAAAGTCTTGGGAATTATTTCACCCCGCTCTTCTCTTTAGGGAAAGACCAAAAAGCCAAGAGCTGTGTGAGAAACAACATGGAAACACTGGTGCCAGCCTTCCCTTTGTAAATGGAAAGTTAGCAATTTGAAGGCAAACATACTGCTGAGGGCCAGCTCGATGCTATGTTATCTCTCCTATGAGCATCTCAAAGCTGCCATAAATAAATGACCTCGTTCTCCCAATACTCCCATCAGGAAGGTATGTAAGCAGGCCTCCGCTTGCTTTGCCAGATGGCATGTATCTCCAGGACAGTGCAGCCGCTGTAAGCCACTTCACTGGAAGAAAGTGCCAGGTGTCCACGCACTGAAGAGCATGCCCTGTAGATATTTCTAGCTAGGGATGCTTCAAAATCACAGCTGATTTTGCTAACCTAACCTCAGGGGAAGTGGCAGAGGAGCAGAGCTCACCCCTGTGGTTCACAATCCCAGCAAGCACTGGGACTGCCATGCTCCCTCCCACATGTATTGAGTCCCGGCGGTGTTAAATGCTGCTTCACAAACACATGCGAAGCCATGTGCCCCCACCCAAGAAGCTAAAAAATTGCTTTAATTACGCATTTTGTTCCTGCCAGCAGGAGGAGGACACATTTTCCTTCCTCCTGAACGCCAGCAAGCGCCCAGGCGAGGGGGGAACAGCGTGCCGATGGGGCTACACCGGGGCTGGTCCTGCACCCGCCGAAACTCAGCATAAATCAGGATTAGCGCTGCAGCATCTGGGGAGCTGCGCCAGCAGTGAGCCGACAAGAGAGGGAAATCAGGCCCCGCAAAGCAAGGCTCCCCGAGTGACATGTTTATTCCAGCCAAGCTCCCATCTTTTATCCCCTAAACAGAGCAGCCTTGTAAGCCCTTCTAAGTCTCTGGTATGCTACACTGATATGGGAGCCCTGCTCTCACCCTGCTGGAAGGAAACATGGGAGAAAGGGACCAGCATTATGTGTTTCAGCATCACCAGCCAAGGCCCTCACTGCCCATTCAAGCACCCCAAGTTGCCCTGCCATGGGGTAGGCTCTTTTTTTGGCCCCAGGCACTGCCTGCAACCTGCTGATGGGGAGGGGAGGGAGAAGGGGAGTGAAATGGGAAACTGCTGAGCAGAGAAAATGCAGCCCTCCTTGTCCTCCCTCCTCCCCCCTCGCCTGGGAGCAATTGATTTAGGAGCTTTTCTTAAGTAAAAATTTCATCACGAAAGAGCTTTCTTCCAAGAGCCGCTGAGATATTGTCTCACCCCCTCTCTCTTATTTATGTGTGCATATATATATATTTATGCTTGTATATAGGAGGATGCGGCTTTCCTGTCCCAGGTGGCAGGTACTTGAACTAATGGGTTTATTTGGTGTCCTTGCCTGGAAAACAATATGTAGTCATAGGGCTTAAGGTGGCACAAAAAAGGACTGAAGCATCATTGCTGAATGTCTGAAAATTCCTCATGATGGATTATGAGGGATAATAACCTTGACCTTTCCTCCAAGGCTGAGAGGAGCACTTAGGAGACAGCAAGTATGTTTCTTAATATTTTTGGCATTAGAATTTCAATAAAAATTAACTAAATCCACAGGCTAAAGGCTACCCTAAAATCCATGGTATTACTGAGATAGATAGGTTTTGAGTTGCTTCTGAATCCACAGTCATCTTTCTAGACTTTAGACACAGGACAAAAGTACTGCGTCCCGAGTCTTGCTCATATGCGTGAATGCCTGAGCAGGGCCCTTCTGAAGCACCCAGATGTCCCATCGAGATATTTGGGGAATCCATGTCCTCTCCCATGAAGTGCTTTGCAGGGTCAAGGCCTCAATGCTCTGTGTTGCACCATGATATTTAAAATATATTTCTAAAAATCCCTTAGAAAAAAGTGAATTCTATTTGAAGAGAACATGTCAAACCTGTAAATGGGTCCAGGTCTACCAAACATGAAGACATTGAAACTTCCTGCAGTGATTAGGGAGGTCTTGCCACACATAGAAAGCTACCCACTGGGGCATTAGTGGAGACACTCAATATTCAAACTCACAATAACAAGCTATAGGGACCCTACCCTGAACTAGACCCAGTAGAACTTACTGGACAAATAGGAGTTTTCATTAAAAAAAATCCCCATTTAGAACATTGGAAAATGGGTGTTTTTCTCTTCAGCCCCACAGGAAAATTAAGACAATTTAGATTGCAGACAGTTCTTCTTTCCCTTACGTTCTTGTGGTTTTCCAGCATTAGCCTAACAGATGAGTAAAGAAGTACAAAAAATATTTTTTCCCTATTTCATTTTATTCTGTTGTTCTTTTCTTGTTTGAAAGGAGTCTCAAGGTATTAATTCTGATTCCTTGAAGAGAAAATGCTTTAACTGTTCAAAGAAATGTTTAAACTGGAAATGGTAGTCTCTTTGTTAAAAACTTACATTAAAAATTTATATAATTATCTGTTTTTCTAGATAAAAAGAAAATAATTAGAGCAAAAACCTGCAGAAAGGCAAGTGTGCCATCAATAGTGTGGAATGAACATGTTCCAAAATACCAAGTAATTTCAGAGCTTTTGGAAGATAAACTGTTTAACTGAACAAAGAATATTTCCTGAAAGAATTCATTGTCACTTAAGCCAGATTTGTAAGGAAAGCATGCTATTGAAAATGGCTTACCTCCGAGGTCTGTGCACAAAACACAGAAATAAAATGCACTGCTTTGTCAGTAATTGCTAGTTTAAGACAAAACAGTAGTACCTAGTTTATCCAAATCACTCTGCCTTTGTAGATGATTGTGTAAACGTATTCTGCTTTTTGTGAGAGTTTTAAGGAAGATGAGATTTAAATTGATAGGTAATGTACACATGTAATATCTACCCTGCAGTTCTCCTAGGAATGAACTGTTAATAGCTCTTTACAAATGCCTGGATATTGATACCAAAAGGTAGATGGGACTAAAGCAGAGCACCCCCAAATAACAAGCAGGGATTTCCCAAAGCTCGGAGCCCTCTTTTCCCTTGTCTAGCACAGAAATAGTAGCAGTGGCTGCAGCCACCCCCCCTGCATAGCTCTTTGCCTGCTGGGGTGACCACATGCAGGTTTTGAGTGCACTTAGTGACTACTTACTTAGTGAGTATTTATCTTAAATGATCTGCTTTTGTAAACTTTCATGGCAGTAAATTCATTATTTGAGCTAATTGAGGAGATTAAACATAAAAGGACCATGATACAGCAATTCACTAATGAAGACTCGTGTTAGGGGATGAGTCTGATCTTCTTTCATGGTGAAGTATCAACTCTGCAGGATATCAGCTCCTACAAAACAAACTGAAAGGGACTGCAGAGCAGCTCACCCAACCAGATGTTGACTGAGACCCTGGGGACCAGCAGGACCAGAAAAAGACATATTAGAGGGCAGTAATAACATTTGGAAATGGCAGTTCATGAGGTATCTCAGACGAGATGGATGATGGTCTGAAAGACTGCCTAAAAAACATCCAGGAGTAGGTACATATGATCCTGGCATGGCTGCATGGGCAAAGAAAGCAAGTAAGCCAAGGAGAAAATTGCAGTGATTTTTTCCCAAAGAAGTGCCCGCTGTTCTATCAAATTCACAGTCAGTATTGATACCTGGATTCAAATACTAGGTTCAAAACTTGGAATGAATGTAAGTGATGAAGATTTCTAAAGCTGTAGAAAGAAAAAAAATCATAAAGCAGGGTAATTGGGGGATTTGTACATTTTTCCAAGTGATGGACCAAAAGTCTCTTTGCTTCACAATAAATTTCATTCTGTTTGATTCTTTCCTCTCTAAAAAGCCCTGTCAGTAAACCAGAATCAGCAAGATTCTCCCTCTCTCTGCCCTCCTGGAGCCTGGGTTTCCTGATGAACATGTTCCATTTGCAGGACTCTCATGTTCCACTGCAAACTCTTCTATTTGTACTTTCCTCGAAGACCACAGGAGCCACATGAACTTCAGAAACGCTGCTTGCAATAACAAATCTGAGCCACAGAAGGGTTTCCAGAGTCTGGATCACAATTAGATGTGCTCTTGGTTTAAGAATGGTTAATCTAGACATCTCAGAATAAATATTTCTTCATGTTATTGCACAACGTTCAATATGTAAGCAGTTTGCACACACTTAAAGAAAGAAAGAGATATAGGAACAACTGATAAACAGTCCCTTCCCACCCGCTTCGAGGGAAGAGCTTGCACAAGCTTAAAGACCTTCCCAGCACTGCTTGCTTCTTGACAAGATTGCTCTTTCTCCCAGCCTGGTGTTGCTCATTAGGAAGCAGATAGAGGTTCCCCTCTGTCTGGGGACAAGAACAGTGAGCCAGGAAATGCCAAAATGCCATGCCAAATCCCTGTCCCACCTGACCCAGGAGAAAAAGCATCTTTTCCAGGTGCCTGACTGCATCAACACCCATCATCTGTAGGAAAACTCCCACCCAAAGAGGAGGGGAGGGCATTCCCTGCCTACAGCTGGCAAGGAAGAAAGCAAGGCTATAAGAAGCTTGTGGTGACTAGCCTTCATCTTGGCCTTTGCTGAGAAAATCTTTCAGGGCTTTGTGAGTTGGACTTCATGGAGGTGAGGGCTGTCACTTGCTGCGGTGGGTTCATTTGCCACTTTTGGGTATGAGCATGAGTGACAGCAGTGCGTTGGTCTCCCTCTTGCACAGGACACCTAAGGGGTATTGCATGCATGCCTGGTGTCTATTGTTCTACTGTGCTGTTACCATAGCTGAACACAAATGCTAATATCAATGTGTTATCCTCCTTGGCCCTGATCTTGGTGCAAGTGCTAATGGCCACCTAAGGTGGAGAAAAGTAATAAATGGTCCATGAAATGCTACTTGCCTGCTACCTTCAGGCACAGGGAGCTCTCTTGCCTACAGCCCTTTAATCAGTGTACTATTGACTACTCAGGTTATGTTGGTCCTTTGTCAGCCTTTCTTCAGTCAGGATTAGGTCTTTTTCATTTAAATTATATTTCACACAATGTAGACCTGAAACTGTAGCTGGCCCCTTGCAATTTGTGTAAAACTCGCTGGTGGTAGGTAGAACACCTGTGAAGTTATTTATTTACCAAAGTGACTTCCCATCCCCCTCCCTTAAAAAGCTAAATTTTGAGAAGAGGATTAAAAAAAAGTCTCCCTTATTTTCCTCCTCGTCCCAGAATTTCCAGAAGTCCTTTGCCTTCCTGGCCATATCTGCCCCATGCCTTGAAATGCTTTTGCCTATTGGCTTGTGTGTGTGCATGCACATATGCCTGCTGCAAATTTTTGTGTGTGCATATTTATATCTTGGTGGCTGTGTTGCCAAGGAGCTCTGAAAGAAAGCAGAGCTGAGATAACTTCTAATCCACCTTTCTGTGATAATGTGGCGCAAGTGAAAAAAGCCAGGGGTCTTTCTCCAGTCTAGCTGTGCTCTAGGTTTGGTAGATTGGGGCCTTTAACAATCACTTGGGACTTTGCTCTTTCTCTCTCTGTCTTGGGACTAGTGCTTGGCAGGGGAGAAAGCAAATACCTGGGCGATTGGAAACTGTAGGCCTTTGCTTGAGGAAGATTTAGAAACTGAATATTTCTGGTTGGGTCTGGGCAGACAGCCACTGTCTTGAGTCATCTGTGCCTGCTATCAAAGTGCTCTGTTTAGTTTTCCCTGTCCATCCTTGTGGAAAAGGGGTCACAGAGCTGGAGGGGTGTGAGCCCTGCCTGAGTTGATGTTGCTTTCCTGGTTAAGAAAAGGGATGGACACAAAATGATTGTACCACCCTTCAGTAGTTCCTGAGATGTGAAAGTCCTTCTCCTTGGTTTCTGTTCCCGTGGAGGGTCTCTGGACTGTTTGCAGAGGGAGCAGGAATCCAAAACAGCCAATGACCTCACGGTCCTGCCTTTCAGCATAGATTTTTGTTGCTTTTACTCAAAACAGAGCCTAGACTTCCCCTAGCTGGGAGAGTACCTGGGCTGTTGGACCATCTTGTAGTTCTGTGATGACCCTTCCTGCCTCTCAGAAACTTTCCTCCTGAGTAGAGATAACCATGCTCAAACTGCAATGCCTGATGTTTTCCTCATAGCCTCCTAAAACAGGTTTAGTTTTGGAGTAGGCATTTTCTGATGAAAGTGTTCCTCATTGCAGAACTCCTCATTTGGCTCCTTCTGCATTCGTTACTTGTACATAATATAATATACTTGCTGGTAGCGGGTATTTGCAGGCTATTTTGCTGATATTGTCCCTGTGTAGCAAATAGAAAGAGACAGTTTGACAGAGAATCTTTGGAGGATAATTAATTTGCATTTTGACAAGGGTTTCAATTAAGTGTGTTACTCTTCTTCATCTTCTGGATATTATGAATAATGGGCCAAATGTTCCCATGGTGTAACTGCATTAATGGCCTCAAACAAGATGTAAACATATGCAGCATCTTTTGAAGTTTCATCATCCATAGGCTTTTTAGGATGCTCAGTGCTTTCGCCTTTTCCATCTGCATTTGTTCTCTGTTGGAGTTGGCTTGGCTTTTTGGAGTCTTATTAGACTCCAAAGGTAGATCTAGAATATGGAATGGCCACTTGGTATCTAACTTGTAGCATTACTGATGGGTTGATACTGTTCTGTAATTTTTTAATGTTTTTGTTTGGATGGATGCCAATACAAAAGGCAAGGCATCCGTTACTGGTCAGTTTATTCTCAACACAGATGCAAAGCAATGAACAAGCACAGGTGACAGTTTCATTGCACAGGATATCATGAGGCTTAGATCAAAAGACCTCAACAAGCCATGAAAGGGATTCTCTGTTTTGCCATTATATAGTACTATTCTCGACATAAGCGATATTGGTTTCTTGAAAAACTTCGAAAACTTGAAAAACTGTTATGACTTTTTCAGATTGAGAGAGCATGGGTTCTTTATCATAAACATGTCTAATTCTGCCACTTTCTAATGTTAGGGTATTTGGCTTTGCAGCCTTTCCTTTCCACCAACATGTCTTTTGGGTTGTAATTTCCTACCCATATAGCATTTGAAGCATATTGAGAATAGTAAAATGTGATCATATACCATTGCACTGATTTTCCTGCCTGCTCCCCATGACGGGAGTGGGATCTGCAAGTCTGTGCAATGGTTCTTGCACTAGCTGAGCTCATGATGTAACTTATAAGAGGTCAGAGCTCTATTATGGCTACTAAGGGCAGTAAGAAGTTCACAGGCATCCTCTGACAGGGCAGGAAAGGCAATACTTTGGGGTGCTGACTCCAGGCTCTAGCAGGCCAGTGTAGATTCTCTCTACCCATCCTGTTCCAAAATTGTTCCTCCCAGCTGCTGCCCTTCCTGCCTGTGTGCCCACATCTGCTCTGATCTTTCCTGCATCATCTCCTTTGCTATGCACTCTCCTCATTCATCTGAGCTTCATCTTCCCTTCTCCTTCCTCCTCTCTACTTATTCACCCCTCTGCACCTTTGTCAGGCTGCTCTCATTCTTCTTTGCCAGAGCATTAATAAGGAGAGTGGAGGGCACAGCACAGGCAGCATCCCTCCTGTTAGCTCTCCTGTCTGGCTCCACGGAGGCCCCAGATAGACAGGAGAAAAGACTGCAGGAAGAATGATTACAAGAAACATTTTGCTTGGCCCTTTACCCCTGGGATGTTCTGTGGAGACAGCCTAATCTGGTTGAATGCAAGAACTGAGGGAGGTTAGAGCAAGGGACCATCAGGGATCTTTGCAGACAAGCTAATAGTTTCCAGCTGAGCATTTGTGAACATTAATTTATTTTTGCAGAGGCTTTGAATATGGACAGAGGCAGAAAGCACATCCTTGATGAGACAACAAGCTACTTTCCAAATGCTAAGCTGCCACTTTCAAGCACAGGAGACCTCAGAGCTCTGCATGTGGCTGAGATACCCCCTCACCGGGTCTCCATCACCTAAGTATAAAGTTAAGGGAAGTCTTACCTGAGGTGAGCGCCCAGAAATACTTGAGGATGGCAAGTGAGTCAAAACCGCTCGCAAAGTGAGGCTCCTGCTAGAAAGGCAGCCTATGCGCACCTTCTGATATTGCTTATGGGAGAATAGGAGAATTATCACCATTTTTGTTTTAATTCTCTCTGCCTCAGTGGTTTCAGCAACAGTTCCTTCTCCATCATACGCTCCTTGGGTTTTCTGCTTGTTTCTCTTTTTGAAGCGTATTTCTAAGGTGTCTTAATGCCAGTCTCCCAGATTCAGGCCTTCAGACACTAAGGCAATGATGCAACTGCTTTGTGCCCCTTCACAAGACTATGGTGCTGCTTACCTGCAGGATGTTGGGCTCCCTTTCTCCTGTGGCTGGCACGTAGCTCTTGGGACATGACCAGCACCTGCTTGGTCATCTCTGAGCCCATGCCTGTCTTCCTGCTCTCAGGTGAACCAGTTGTGGTGGTGGTGCCTTGAGTCCTACCCTGCTGCTCCTTCAGGCTCTCTGCTCAAGTCTGGTACCCAAAATTGTCTCTTCATGCTGCTCTGCCAGTTGATGTGCTCACAGGATGAGAGAATGACTTTTTGTGGTGGATATTACAGGGTAATGAGAAAAGGTGGTATTACGTGCCATCTGAGCCAGGTCTTTTGCTAACCAATATATTGCCTTGGAGGTACTCTGAGGGGCTGGCAGACTTTTCTGGTTGGGAGTTTCAGAAGTCCTGTCCCTGAAAAATGTGGCCTTCTCAGGGGTTCCCATGGATAGCTAAAGTCGTCATGGTTTTTGTAGGGCTGTGAATCATATTGGTGTCACTCAAATATCCAAGTCAAGAAAGCTGTGACACTGCAGGGTCAGATCTGGAATCAGGGTTCTCCCCCTGGCATCTCTTCCTCCAAATCTGCTCACTTCGCTCATGGTTTATGGGATGGATTCTAGACCACAAAAACTTTCTGACTGGAAATCCTGAGTGTATGACTATCTCTCATGTTGTGTTATGGAGCCTCTTATACTGGATTGGTGTCTGAGCCTGCTCTGTGCCTGTTCATCAGAGAGTGCTTTTTATTTAAATAATTGTCCCCAGGATCTGTCTTAATTGAGCAGAAATAAACACGTGCAGAGTTAGTAGGGGAACCCATAGCTGTGTTGAATGTGCCATGCTGGATGTCGCGAGAGGAAGAGCAGAGCTTGCAGAATGCCATTGCTCCACCATCTTCCTCCAGCCTCATGTTCTTGTGGTACAAAAAAATATATCATTAAAGGTTAACTGAGTGTGTAACTACAAAAAGTGAGGTGCTCAAACGTCAAGAAAACCATAGTGGGAAAGTGGTGTTAGACTTTGTCATAGCTGTATTACAAAGCAAAGCAAATAAAACTTGTATGCTTGAGAAGAGTGCTTTAATGTGAAGAGATACTACCTTTAGCTGAGTGATGCTTAAGTCCACTCAGTAAGACAAAACCCTCAGATGTGCAAGAATGAAAAATTAAGAGCATGTGTGGCTATATAACAAGTTTTTCTTGCAGCTGAGTAGTTGTAATAGAGTGTCATGAAGTAGAAAATAGAGCAAGTGTTACATATTTTAGATGAGGATGGGAGAATAGTGCAATATTTATTAGAGGCTGTACACTGGATCTATTTAGAAAAAAAAGAAAAGCTCTCCTTGGAATTTGTTTGACATCAGCCTGGTAGCTGGATCCATTCCTGCTTTAACAGCCCACACAGAGTGACACTCTGCAAACACAACATTGTCACCTGAACAATTCACTCAACAGCTCACTGTGCTGTCAATCAGAGCAGACTCATTTCTCTTCTAAAAAAAATTTTTTTTTATTCCCTCATTTTTTTTCTTTTGTCTCCAAGCCTTTGTTGATGTTGACAGCTCATCCTTTGGCCATCATTCATCCTGGCTACTGCAAACTTTGGAGAAAATAAAAACCCTGCTCCCCTAATCAGATTAGAGGGCCTGCAAATTGAATTCAGCCCCTCTCAGTGTCCCCTCAGCTGGCTGTCATTAGGAGCAAAGGCTGGCCCTTGGCAGAGGTCCAAACACCAGCTAACTGAATTTGAGATGCTGGAGTCTTGACAGGCCAACGAAGGTAATTGAAGAGCTGTGGGGATCTTGTAAAATTTCAGGCAGTGGAGATTACGCTGGGGGAATCTGGGGGACCCATCTGTAAGAAGGGATGGGGCACTGAAAAGCAGCTCTCTTCATTGGCTCAGATGGCACAGATGGATAGAGGAAAAATATTAAAATGCATAAATGAGGTTATCAACATACTGACTTCTTTGCCCCCTTCTCTGCCTTGACTGAATGCCCAAATCCAAATATCATTGATTGGTTGTAGTTCAGAAGTGTCCAGAGACCTCGGGCGTTGTGTAAACATGCTGAATTAGTAAATGCTTGAACAATGTTAGTTCTTAAAATATTAAGAACCAAAAAGCGAGACTGCAAACTCATGTTTGGATTTATTTGCTGGACTATCTTATCCTGGAGTCCTATTAACTCTTTCCTCCATATAACTTAGCCTTTCAGTTCAAGTCATCTTGCTTCAGCTGGGACCAGCTATCTCCCAGCAAAACTCTGTTGTCTTGGTCGCTGATGTCTCTCCTACCATCACAATTTACTAAATATACCAAGGCAGAGGGAAACTTTTTTTAGCCAGTGTTCTAGCACTTGTAAATACTTAGCTTGGTAAAAATGTTTTTGATTTTATCCACATGCAAAGAGGTTCTGCTGGGGAAAATATTAATGTTCTGGTCTGTCAATACTTGTGTATTTGGGGTACTTTCAGCAAATTGTCCCACCAGAGGATAGATGCCACAGCTCCTGTAGACATGCCAGTGAAATACATACACTGAGATTATGAGAAATAATGCTGCTGCACTGGGCTGCAATGGTTGCAGCAGACAGGCCTTTATAAAGGAAGCTCTAGGACATGTGATTCAAGCCCTGTGAAAGCCATACTGACTTCAGAAAAATAAAGGTGGGCCTAACCGAGCTCCTGAGCCTTTATTCATCTAGGTGCAACATGCAGAGCATGGAAGAGAAGAATCCCATTGTAAAAATGTCAGGTCTTTTAAAAAGATCTGAATTCCTGATGAAACATATAGGTAGGACCTGCCCTGGGTACAGCAAAGTAGCACAAAGTGTGGAAGCAGGTGCCCTCCCTGTCTGTGCAGCTTCCCCTTCCACAGAAGAGCAGGCTGATCTGATTGCAGGTACCTTTGATCTGTTTGGTATCACTTCAGTTATTGATATATTAATTGCATCCTTGATCAAAAGTCATAATGTTCGTAGCTTTTAAAAGTCCCTCTCTTTCCCTCCACCCCATCCCCCCAAAGAAAGATGTTTTGCAAAAGAAAACTCTGTTTCTAGGACTCCAGAGCTGACACGTTCTCAGGACACTTCATCTGTTTCTCAGCCCAAGCCCAGCTCTATGCCAGCTACGCAATTTCAGCTGAGCTACTGGTGCATATTTGGTCTCTCACCATTTAGCATTGTTATCAGCTGCTTCAACCTCCCATCCATCATTCAAAGTACAGTTTAGCAAACCAGAATAACACAACATACATTATAGGCAGTCTTCAGCTTCTGTAGACTTGCATAGCCCCAGGGAAGGCAAAGGAACTCTGCTGATTTAAAAAAAAAAAAAAAATTCTAAGATCTTGTTCCGTTCATGCAGCAGAAGTATTATAAGTAGGACCAGAAGTGTAACCTATTGCTGAAATTGTTGACCAAGGTCCAACGCTCAGTTGCCCATAACTTTGCCAGGTTATATCCCCTTCCAGTACTAAATGTTTGCTTTGGACTGGCTTAATATGATAATGGAGGATCTAAGACTTTTAGCTCTTCTGATCATCTGTGTGGAAGACTGCATAATGCCACATGATATTCCCAGTGTGCACTTCCTCAGCTCTCCTTGTGATTTATAAGAATTCAGCAATATTCTTCTGCTGATGGCTGCTGCATAGCTCGGCATATACCCTCTGTACCGAATGGGCTCTGTGCAAGTGCACAGAGTTAAAGATGATGTTATGTATTCACACTCAGGGGCTGATCTAAGGGTTGCAGGGTAGCCATGGTTTTAGCACTTCCCAACTTGTGAATGCTTAACTCCATGATCCTCCTGATATGTCTGTTCCTTTCTATTTTTTACTTTAGGATATGGGGTCATCTGTCATAGTGAGGGGAGGGAAAAAACATGGTGGCTATCAGTCAGAGAAAGTAACTCTAAATGAAAAAAATTGGAAGTGCTGAAGATTGCTCTCTTCCTATAGAGTAAATGAGTCTTTCTAGAACATCTCCATCTATTGTAGGACATTTGAATATTCTAGGTAAAAGTAAAAGTTTCTGGTTAGATTTTTATTCTGTTTTGAATTTTTAATTTATTCTCTGTCAGAGTAATTAAGAATATAAAGTCCAGCTTTTTTTTTTGGCAGGGATGGTGTGGAAAACTGTGGCTTTTTGCCATGGGTTTTGCTTTGGAGGAAACATCTTTAACATGGTATATGCAGAAGCCGTATGACCTTCAACAGTAGTAGAAACCAACAAGGGGCATTTTGGGCAGCTTTTAATGACCTCACAGGACAGAGAAGTCAAGTTTTCAGAGCTTAATCATCTACCACCATGAATCACTGGCTTATGTGGAAGCTGAATTCTGCTAAACATCTTCAGTATATAGATGCAGAAGTCTCTAGATAGTCCCAGAAACTCATTGATTCCTCTTTGTTCTGATAGATCTGAAATCACTTCAGGATGACCACAAAGGTCTCTAAGTTCAGATAATCCTTTCTGGTGAAGGACAGCCACGTTGTTAAATTTACCAAACTTGGAAGCCTGAGATATAGCATTGTACTGAGTGCTTTTCAGTACCCAAATATGAGGATTTGCTCCCAAATAGCAACATGTAATAACATCCCAGAGCTTATGCCTGTACTTGAATGCACTGTTTTTAAAAAAAAAAAAAAAAAAAAAAAAAGTAAAATACAGCTTTTAAATCCTCTGGTGCTCAGACTCGAATGAGAGACTTCTGATAAACTAAATATGGTTAGAGTACCCTTTTGTGCTGTTGAGGCCAGACTGTGTGACTTCAAACTATCAAATTGCTTACCTCCATGCTCCCCATAACACTGCCTTCTGTAAATTGCACTCTACATCTAGATGAACACTGTTTATCTATTGCACCATGTAATTCATACTTCCTTAGAAGAAAATCTTTCAGTCACTATTAAGGTTTTATGTAATAGGCTGCCACATAGCTGTAATATATTATTTGGGAAGATCAGTATTCGCAGGATAGAGCAAAAGATTAATTTTTTTTTCTTAAATGTCAATATTTTTCCCTTTCAACCTTCTCCAGCCTCCTACTTTTATACCTGCAAAGAGTAACAGCCCTTTGAATTATATGAAGCCTTCTTTACTCACCCAATCCAGTACTACCACAACCCCCACACTTTCTAAGGTGAAACTGTTGGTCAGTAGTGGCCAAACTTGAAAAGAGTGCACGGATGTAAAGGAACTCCAGGAGGATTATGGCTTGGGTGCACTTGCAGTGCCCCAATGGAGCAAAGGGCTTCTGCTCAGAATTCTGCACAGAATGCAATGTGGTACCTGGCTGCCCCCAGTTCCTCTTGGCCAATTGACATACATACAGATCAACTGGTGTATATTTGGGTGGGGTTTTTGTCTTTGGACTGGCTGTGATGTGTGAGATCTCTAGCTCAGGTGAGGTAAGTGCAGAGGATTTGGGGATTTTTGTGCTTCTGACTTTGCTTGTGGAGCTGCTTGTTGTCCTGAAGTGCTGCTTCTTCTCTAAGATGTACTCCAAAAAGAGACTTGTCAGGAAGGTAATCTGTCATGAAACAACCTCTTCAACAAAAGCTATCCTAAAGAGGAAACCAAAAGTCACTTCTTCAAGGGTTGTCCTTATTTTCTAATCCCTCTTTAAGTTTGCATCTTTTGCCTGCATTTTTCATCTTCTGAAAATTGAGGGATACCTTGTGTTATTATACTACATTTCTAAAAAGGAACCTCTCCAAAGTAGCCTTGTGTGTGTTTGCTGTACAGCTGAGAGTGAGGCCTCACTTTGTTGTAATGGTTTAATTATAATGTCAATGTGGATTCATTAGCATGACAGCTGTCACTGTAAATGGGCGAGAGGGGGAGGCTTTTGGATCCCCTGAGGTCAGGGTAATTGATGTAGTGAACAGAATACTGTATTCACTGAACAATGGGATGGGTCTCCATTCTGACCCGGGAAGGGCAATCAGTGTAAGCAGGGAATCGATAGCAGCTGAATTTTCATCCATGATCAGATAGATTCAACCATGTTAACCTTCATGTGCAGATTATGTTCTGCTGGAGCCTGGGTGACTCTAGCACACCCCAAAAGAGGATGGGCAAATGCTGATGCTTTCATTTTTAATATAAATCTTGAGCAAACACAAGAGCAGCTGCAGTTTTTCTCCATGACTCTGATCAGAGGGAAAAAGGATCTGCCTGAACATCTGGAGGCAGTTCTTTATGTTTGTTTTGCCATTGCTTCCCCAGCTCTTACTCTTCTTGACATCTATTCCACAGCTAGTCTTCCCTTGCCAAGCCTGCCTTTGGAAAATGAGCTAATAGCACAGCACTGCTCATTTTCCTTAAAGGATTTTGCCCATGGAGTAGCACAGTATTCATGCTGCCTTTATGGGAGTCCTGGTAAAGGTTTGTGCTCTTTGACTGATATCTACCACAGGTTTGTTCCTCTGCAGGTCCATCACAGATCTTCTGTTGATGTTTCTCCAAATGGAGTTTGTCTCACGCTGACAATTGCTTCCTATATTATTTGTTCTTGTCTTTTCAGTGTTACTTGTACATTTGACCAAATGTATAAGCAAAGAGATTATTGTTGGAGACTGGAAGGGTTAAGAAAAATAAGGTGTTACTATAGAATCTGTAGGTGTTTTCTGTAATATTTGTAAGAGAACCTGAATACTAAATTCTCCAACAATGGAAAGCATTGTTTGGGTCAGGTAAAAATGAGTTGAAGCAAAGAAATTGAATAAATTATACTTAAAGGCTGCAGTGACATCACTGCTTTGAGGTATCTTTTCTTTCTTCCTTGACAGGGTAAGAAGTGCTCACCACCTTTCCTTCTTTCTCTGAGAACAGGGAGAGGTGTACAGAGACTTTCTTCTGTCTTTCTTACCAAAAAAATCCATAATTTCCCATGAAAATGGAAAATTCTTGTTTGAAATCATGCTGAATAATAAAAGTTAGCAGACGCATGGCGAGACTTTTAAACAGCTGACAGTCTCCTTTGCCCTCCGGCAGCCGTGGCTCTTCCTGCAGCAGGAAAGCAGCATGCATTCAGGGGAAAAGCATACTCCAGTGTGCGTGATTCATCGCCATAGCTGTGCACAGGCTCTGCTTATAGTCAAACTTGAATTTTGGTCTCCTATGGCTGACCATTCCACAACTAGTCAAAAGCCTAATGCTGGAGAGCCCTGCCCCTCATTGCTCCCTGCCTCTTCCAGTGCTCTGGAGCCTGGGACACTCAGACATGTTTAAAGGTAGCTCAGACTATATGTCTGGAAATACAGAACACAGATTATGAGTGCAGGAGAACTGTCTGGAGGAAGACCAAATACCTGGGGATACGAGTAGACAACTAACACCAGTAGTGGGGAGGGCTGGTTGAAGTAGAAACTCTGAGGCCAGCAAAACAGAGTGCGACGGGATTTGCTAACACTTAATGGATGTTAAAGTGCATAATGAGGTGGGGAGAGGAACATGTATGCTAGGGTGTGCTGAATGACCACTGCGTCGCTGACTGTCCTCTCGCACTTCACGTTACTGCAACTACCAACTAGCCCAAGGTCTTGGAGGAACTTTGCTCAGCTCCCTTGGTGGGGATTGCACACCACATGCAGTGCGGGGCTGCAAAACAGAGCAAAGCAGGGAGGAGAGATTTGTTGTTAGGGGCTTCTGTAGAGTCCTTCCAGTGACCTGCTTCTAAACACACCTGAGAGCAGGAACTGCATGAGAAATCAGTATAGTTAAAAGGAACACTTTTCCTCTGTTAAAAATAAATTATAAGAAACTCTAACATCCTGAAACAGTCTTAATTTGTATCATTGGCATTTTCAGGCTATCTTTATTAGTCTGAAGAAGCTCAAATATTGCTGGATGCTAAGAAAGACATATAGTGAACAGCTCTTTCTTTGCCCCCTCTTTGAATGTTGTCACCATGTGCTAAGATCTTTCTGCTCTGCAGGGACACGAGGAGTTTTGATTAGGGGATGTTGACATCTGGAGAGAGGAGGAGGACAACAGAGTTCTTCTTCCCCATAGCCCACCAGACAAAGGTGGGGTTGCTGAATATCATAGTTCCCCTTTCCGCCTATCATGCTATTCCTGTTAAGCCTGTACATTTAAGTATAACTGTTAACACAAGAAAGGCTGCACAAAAAATTCCCTTCCCAAAGTTGGGATTGTTTGCTTGACAAAAGTCACAGAGAAGGGCCAAAAAACCCCAGAGCCTCTCCTACCTCGGGATGCTTAACTTTTCAGGGGATGGGTAGGAAAATGGATTGTCTGAGATAACCAAGTATTGAAATGGGAGTACTGTATCTGGAATGATTGTTTCAGTCCAGTCTCTCTGGTAGACTGCCCTAGTTCAGTGATGGGTGGGGGTTTCATTTTGTTTATGTCAACATTGTCTCTAACTGCTTATTATGCTGGCTTTCAGGGCATATATAGTGTGGGTAACTGCTTTTGTTAGTTGGAAGTGTATTAGTAGAACTAGATTTCAGAAAAAGTAATTCATGGACAAGAATATAGATACCTTCAGTAGGAAACGATGTTATGTGATGGGTGCTGAATTCAAACCTAAGAAACAGCAAGTATAATTGCCCTCTAAATGAGGAGAGACAAAAAAAAAAAGAGAGAAAGCAAAAAAAAACCCAAACCAAAAAATCACCCTGCTCTTCTCCCCAGTCAAAAACAGTCCTAAACCAAAAATCAGCAACACCTTTTCCAAATACTGGGAAGAAGTGACACTGCAGTTAATTTGCTACAGAGTAAGGGGAAGCACTGTAATAAATGAAGATCTCTAAGCATGTACAAGGGCTGGGGATGTGCAGAGTTAATCCAGTGCTCAGGGGATTGTTGCTCTTTTAAAAGGAAGCGACTGCCATGATGAAGCCAGACTTGTATAAGTCATCAAAAGGGCATTCTCTGTGCATTTTCCACCAAAGGTAGCAACTTGCTTTAGTTTAACACTATACATTGGAAATTCATGTTTAAGATGGATATGGTGGATATCAACCTGCACCTAGTTAGAATGTAAAAGAAAATTATGAATACTGATAAAGGATAGAGAAAGGAGAAAGTAGAGAGAGGGGAGAGGGCACAATCAGATTGACTCCTGAGGAGGCTTGTGTATGCACATGCACATGGTGTCGCCTCTGTTGGTTGCATAAATGCTTTTAAAATAATGAAATTACTTCCATCAGAAGGAGGAGAGAGATGCTTGCATGATATGGGGTTTGGGGAGGAGGGAGGGGGAGTAGGAAGGTTTGCTTTTGTGATTTAAAAATATCTATGGCTGTATTTATACCTGCCAGGGAAGTTGTGTTGCCAAGTCTTCTAAGGCTTACAGAGGAAATACAACACAAAGCAAGAGAAATATCTGTGGAAGTATTTTAGAATGCGCTCCAGAGGAAAAAAAATAAGAAAAAAACATTCCAAATGCTGCATACTCTGTGGTCGTTCGAGGACTGCTTTGAGGGAAGGAAGAAGAAAGGCTGTGTAAAATAAAAATATTCATACATACACCTGGTAAACTGGCCTGAAGGTTGCGACCAAAAGCAAGAGACTTTTGAACTTTTCATTTTATTTGTTTCCGGAAAGAAGGAAGAGGCTCTGCTGCAATAGCCCTCTTCCTATGTTTCTATTCTGAATAGTGTCAGCATTAAAGAAAGCATATAGCTGGAGGAGATGTTTCATTTGGGGAAGAAGGTGGAACCCTCCTGTGAATCATTTCCAATTCAATTAGTGTTTGCTGAGTAAGGTACTAGGAAGCCTGGGGACAGGTGCAGTGGGTTTCATGATGAATGGCTTGGCTAGAGCCCTCACACAAATAGAGGTGATAGAAGCAGCCCAGACTTGGGCTAGGGAGGTTTACAACTATACACCTGGTAGCACGAGTACTGAGGAGAGAAAGCAGTGGTACACTTAGTGATAGTGTAGTTGCCTCCAGCTTCCAAGTATCAGTCTGGGAAATGGGGGGGGCTACACAGCCAGGTAGAGACCTGTGTGCTCTGTGTGATTGGGAGTGTGCACCATAATGGGGGAAAGTCCCTCCAACAGCCCGTCTGCCTTTTCCCATCTCCACTAAACCTTTTTATGATTCATAACCACTTTCTTCTGCTGGTTTTGGTACCAATCCAGGAAATGGTATGGCTATGGTTGAGCAGTATTGTATTCTCTGGGTACCCCTGACAGTAGATGGACATTTTTGAGAACAGTGACCATCTCAACTAGGCAAGAACAACAGGGCAAGTCAAACTTCTGTGCTAGAAGATCGTAACTAAACCATTTTTTCCTCCTCAGTGGAATAAGGTACCATGTCTAATAACTAGATGTGGGCACGAAGTATTTTCATAGCCTCTTGAGAAACTGTACTGGAACAATTATTTCCTTAATGACATGTGCTTGTATATGAATTTTCACTGTAGAAAAGAAATAATATCAAGTGAATTTTTCCTCAGCTTACAGCCTTTCAGGGACTAGCACCTCTCCTGTCATCCTCCCTGCAGCTAGCCATCAGTCATAGAGCCTTCCACAGCTGTCAGCTAAAGGAGCAGCTGCGTAGCTGTAGTGCTAGTGGATCACATTTGGCACTTGCTATCCGGGCTTCTGCCGTGCTGCTGATCTGTCAGAGACGTTCATGTAAGCCTCAGAAGCATGCCTAGCAAACCAGTCCTGTGAACTGACCACCTCAGTCCTACTGCTTCAGTGTTTGAATACTAAGTTGAATGTACAGCTGACAGATTTACGTTACGATCTGTTTTCTTCCGACAGAAGCTGTGGATTTAATGTAGTATGTGACCTTTTTTCTACATAAAGTGTCTAGTAAAATGTGTTTCCAGTGTTAAGATGGCCAGTGTAATTGCACATGAGGCATAGGCAGATTAGGAAAAAAATTCTAATTAAAAAAAGGATGTTATTCAAGTAACTACTGAACAGTACAAAAATTAAACTGACCTTCCTTTCTATTCAGGCTTCTTCTGACACTGTGACCCTTATGTAAGGGAATCTTGCAACAGCAAAATCTGTGTTACGTCAGTATGTCGCAGTGTCCTGGCCCAAGGATCTAGAGATGACATATAACCATATCTAACTTTAGTCAGAGCTGGTGCAGACTCTCTGTTAAAAAGAAAGCTAAGACCTTCTCTCCTAAAGTCCTTCATTCTTCCTTAAGAGTCCTGTTTTCATTTCCACCTTTCTCCTGCGACTGCTTGGCAATCTCCCTGAAATCCTGGGGACTGTCAAGAGAAATGATGACATGTCTTCTCTTGCAAGTAGACTAGAAGTCTGCAGTGGCAGAGTCAGAGCTGATTGCCTATCTTATCTCAAGTCGCTAGTCTCCAATTCAGGCTTTTGCAAACAACTACCAGTCCTGTTTTATTCTGGAGCTACAGGTTAGTGTTTAATATACTACTTTTCTGGGACTTTGCCTATCAAGTCTGAGAAAAAGCCTTTTGCCTTTTTGATCCCAGCTGGGAAGGGACTCAAATCAAAATTCAAGGTCCAGAGAACCCGGAAGGTGAGAGGGTGAAAGATGGGGGACATCGTCTGTCACTCAGGACTTATTTTTGCTTGCAACCACCTCTGAAGCATGACAGGCCATGATTTATCAAATAGTAGATAAACTTCAAATCAAACACAATTATGTTTAATTACCTTGGGAGGTTCACTTTGTCCTTGAGCAGTGAGCTAGTGGTGATTATTTTAAAATGTGTTTATTTTTTGGTGTATAAAAGTTGAAATGAGATCCATGCAAAAAAAAGAACCATACTACTAAAGAAAGTCTTCCTTTGGCATTAGCCAACTTTCCTCCATCATTGTGTTATGAAAGAGGTTTCACAGTAGTGCAGCATCAAGACCTATCCATCCTCCATGACCCATAGGCCACTCCCCACAGATGAAAGGCAAGTAGTGTATGTCCACATGACAGAGTACCGCCTCCCAGACATTCAGACAGTTTAGTTCAGCATTACATCTTTTTGATGCCACAGGATGAGCAAATTGCTCTCAAACTTGTAAGACAGCTAAGTGTACCTTGCATGGTCTCATTTTCAGAAATTCATGGTTATGGGTTTAGACTTCTTGGTGTAGTCACAGTCTGGCTGCTTAGAGAAAATGTTGTGACCAGCTGCCTTCTTTGATAGCATCTACCTGAAACATAGAAGTTGGTATGAAACAACAGGCTGTAGGATTGTCAACGAACCCATTGTATAAACCTGTGGGCTGCAAGGCTATATTTGGCCCAGTCCATCTTGGTATCTACTTCTTACTCAAAAGGAACAGTCCCTCCTTAGAAAAAGGTGACAGGGGTGGGGAACTGCTGGTGGAGAGTGGAATAATTTTGCTTACCAGGAGATGATCACAGATATTTCCTGCTGCTGGTCCTAGGTTATTTCCTTATGTGGTAGTTCAAAGATGCCATGAAAATGGTAAACCAGCGTAAGCAGTCTAGTTAGCATGATGAGAAAACTTCCCTGTGCATGCTGGTAGGAAAAATGCTCTAACCTCTCCAGGGGATGAATCTCAGACGCATGCATCCATGATGCTATAGTCAGCACAGTGTTGCAGCAGCTTACTTTGTCCTGCCTGGCTTATGTATCAGTCCAGCTCCCATACATGCAGAAATCAAGTGAATCAGTGGGTTTTTTCCTAAAGGAGACATAATTATAAAATCTGCTCTCTCCAGCTTGTTGGACTCAGGCATGATTGTGAAGTTTAGAATAGGAGAAGTCTAGAGTATTTTCAGTTGGAAGGAACCTACAATGATCATCTAGTCCAACTGCCTGACCAGTTCAGAGCTGACCAAAAGTTAAAACATGTGTCATGATGTCTGTCCTGGTTTCAGCTGGGATAGAGTTAATTGTCTTCCTAGTAGCTGGTACAGCGCTATGGTTTTGAGTTAGGTATGAGAAGAATGTTGATAACACACTGATGTTTTAAGTTGTTGCTAAGTAATGTTTAGACTAAAGTCAAGGATTTTTCAGCTTCTCATGCCCAGCCAGCGAGAAGGCTGGAGGGGCACAAGGAGTTGGGAGGGGACACAGCCAAGGGCAGCTGACCCAAAGTAGCCAACGGGCTATTCCATACCATGTGATGTCACATCTCGTATATAAGCTGGGGGGAGTGGGGGTGGGCGGATCGCGGCTTGGGAACTAACTGGGCATCGATTGGTGGGTGGTGAGCAATTGCATTGTGCATCGTGCATATTCCAATCCTGTTATTATTACTATTGTCATTTTATTAGTGTTACCATTATCATTATTAATTTCTTCTTTTTCTATTCTATTAAACTGTTCTTATCTCAACCCATGAGTTTTATTTCTTTTCCTGAATCTCTGCCCCATCCCACTGCAGGGCTGGGGGGGGAAGTAGGTGAGCAGCTGCATGGTGCTTTTAGCTACTGGCTGGGGTTAAACCATGACAATGTCTAACATCAAGATAGGCTTTTTTTGTACTAGTTACTGCAGAATACTGCAATTAATACAATCCCTAAAAGAAGCTCCATTGCAGAATGAAAAACACCACGTTGCAAAGTTTGAATAGAAAATTTCTCCAATGCAGGTATACTTTTAGATAAGCTAGGCTGCAACTATGTTAGTGTATCAGTGTAGGGCAGGAGCCCTTTTGAAGTCCATCTCCCACATGTCTCCACTTAGCATGCTTTATTTTGTCCAGGGCAGTCCTGGAAGTCGCAGACTGTGTTTCTTCTGGATGGACTGAAAGCAGATGTGTGCCCAAGGCACTCCAGCTAACGGGTGCTAAGTCTGGGGGAACTGGGTGAGAGCTGGGCTGAAGCACCCCATAAGCTGCATGCAGTGTGGAAGTTGGGTTCTCACCACCACTTTCTTTGCTCTACAGATCCCCTCCTACTGCAGTGTTACTGCTTGCTAATGCAGACCTGGCCTAATTTTCTCAAAGATTTTAACTTATGGTGCATGTTCTTTTCACTTGCATCCCTTTTTATTGCTTCAGTAATTTCACAGATCATTGAAACCTGACTGTCTTTATCTGTGGGTTATTTCTGGTTGATCGGTTTAGGCTTTCAGTTGCTTCTGGGGTTTGGCTGTTTCTTCTTTACCATACATTTACCAGAAACTGGACATCATCTACAGCTTGTTTTGGAAGCTTATCAATCTGCTGCTTCTACCATGTTCCAAACACTTTAATAGCTGCTTCTATATTGTAGTATATGTTAATCAATCAAATCTGCTCTCCATATCCAGCACAACATTTTTGTCTGCAGGCCTATCACGTGCCCTATTGTGCAGGAAACTTGCTCAAGGCAAAATCTCTGGTCAGGCAAAGCCACAAAGCAACTTAATGGTACATTTATCTGCTAATTTTTTTAGTTCATATAGAAAAAGCAAGGCCTGGTGGCTCTTACACACAGCCTGGTTTTGTAACACCATCAGTTTTGTGGCTTCTGAGGAAAGCTCTACTGTGATCTCAATTAAGTACATTTTCTGCTTAATGCCAGACTTAAAACTCATAATGACTTATTGCTGTGTTTGCATCATTATTTGATTTATGGTGATTTTACCATATTGCTCACTAATTCAGTATTGGTGTATACTTAATGGGTGGGATTTTCAGTAGGGACCACTATTAACCTAACCCTTTTTCTCTTGAAGCTTATGTAGGTTTAAATCTGCTCTTGATAAAGTGGATGAGTCTCACTACTGATGAGGAGGGACAGAGTCTTACCAACAGTCATCACTTCCTCAAAATCTTTCTCATTATAAATATAGATTTATCCTGTTCTCTGCCCCAAATAAAGTACAGCCAGCCTTCTATCCCTGTATCGATCTACTTCATAGCTACTACCTGTGTGCACTGCTGTGGTACAAAAAATTAACACTTCACATGTGTGTAGTTCTAGCTGTTTTATTTCAAGCAAACAAGCTAAAACCTACAACAATTGGCTTGAAAGTTCTTTTGCCAGTGCTGGTGTATGTGCAATATTTTACAAGCATGCTACTAATCAATTTGTCTTCTGATTTATGTTTCGTTATCGAGAGAGCTGAAACTGTTTAGATAATTCATGAGTGAGATACTGGTGCTTTCTGTTAGTGAAATAATAAAAAAAGTAAGATCTATCAGCATGTAATACAACCATAAAACTAAGCACAGCCACAGCATCCCAAACCAGACCGACTGAATCATTGCGAAAAATGCATTTGAAACCAGCCTTTTGCTTCCAATTCCTGCAGTACATCAGGGAAATTTTCAGCCACTCTCTGGTAATAGTAGCATCAGCTCCTGACAAACTGGTGGGGGAAAGGAGAGGAAACCTTTGCATTTTCACAGTGTTGAGACAAAAGAAACATGACTTCTTGTAAGCAAAATTAGCTCTTGATCGCTGAGCTGTCCCGGGATGGATTTTGCCCAGACTCTCTTGCCACCGCAGCACACCGTCCTCACTGCATGCTGCTGCGCAAAGCACTTCCCACCATAACACTAAATTTTGTGTTTTATGACAACACCTACTAAGTTTAGAGAGGCACTGACTTGTGCCTGAAGCGTGAGCAGCTAATTTCTTGGCCTCAGCAGTGAGCCAAAGCTGATCAGCGCCTTGGATGAGCTGTCCCTGGACCAGGAGGATCAGCACTTGGAACCACTCTGCCTGGCTGCTGATGACAGGTGCCTGTCACTCGGAGGGCAGATAATGTGCCGGGATGACAGCTCACTGCCTCTGAGCCAGCGGTGCCCTGGGGGCCAGGACTATGGTGTGTCTCACCCCCATGTCCTCTGGTACAGCTAGGCAGGGAGGCAGCCCTACTCCTTCCAGGCAAAGGGAAAAACATTGTTGACTTGTTTGGGTAGTCCCACTCCTACCCGAACTGTTGCTTTTACTGGCAGGATACCTCAAGCGACCTGGTTATCTTTATAAATGACCTTATTAGTTGGATGACAGATTGTGCTTGCCTATGGACCTAAGCTAGTTCATATTTTGGTCAGCTGGAATACAGGTCTTGATCCAACCCCTAACAGTAAAAGGAGTATTGATGTTTTCAGGCTAAGACCTTGAGATATCAGAGATTTCAGCACCAGTGTGACACAGGCTATCCTGATGGCACTTTCCCTTTTCCAGAAAACCCGAACCCAATCTCTTTCATTTTCTCTGTCTTGCTCTATTTACCAGAATATCTGAATGCTTCCTCATGCTCTCAACCATCATCTTACAGATGCTAATACAGTAGTTATTCAAAGAATTTCACCGGTTCATTTGTTAGACTTCAAGATTTTTGCTGGAGTATAGAAGAGAAAAGGTTTTATGTCTTGGATGCTGTACATAGGTGACTGAAAATGGATCAGCCAATGTCTTGTTACGCTATATTAAACCTTTGAGACCTCTTTAGATAAGCTTGGGTTGGAGAATATAGTACAAGGACCATGCATGGAGTGAAGACCCTTCTTTTTGCAGTCAAGGTGTCTTTGCAACATTACAGATAATGTATTCAATGCCCAGTGTCAATCTTCACAACTGCTCTCCAGTGTAAAATTCCTGCAATTTAAATAATCAAGAATAACTCCAAATGCACACTGATCTGAAGACAAATGATCCTTGAAATCACTGGGTGCGAGATAAATATCACAGCATGTGATAGTCAAGCACTGAAGAAAACCCAACAGCCACCATGTACTTAAATAACTCAGAGGATGATATGCAAATTCAAGCTAAATGAGTGAACACATGGCAAGATACAGTATCACTAGGAGAATGGTAACTTGGAAATTTGTAGGAAAGTGCAGGGTTGCACCTGCTCACACTTTTATTGCACATTTCTGATGGAAAGAGGTAGGAATGTTCCTTTGGCTAAGCAGCAATTAATTCAAACATAAAATTAAAACCTGACAACTTTTTATAGAAAAACTCACCCTATGAATCCATTCTTCTATGTTTTCTTGCATTTTCTGAGGGTTGAACAAACTTTACTAGCAGATGCTATCAAATCAGGAGAAATCCCAGTGCCGGTCAATTCAAACTACAGGAAACGTTGGTTATAAGCACTCTGTTCATGCATACGCAGGTCAATGCACAGCTGAGAAGCGTGTTTACCTGCACTGTTACAAAGACAGGAATTAAGCTGTAACAGTGATGAAGACATTGGAGGGGTTCTGCCCTCCTGAAATCCTGTGCTCTCGAGATGATGGTGCTGCTGTGCTGGGTTGGAGGTGCAATGAAAACCCAACCTGCCTGGTGGGGTTTGGATGAGGTTTGCTGAGACAAAGGCCCAGAGAGGTACTTGGTCTTGGACCTAAGTGTGTAGGAACTCCTGGCATCTAGCTCTTTGCTTTCCAGCTTGGCTGTAGGAGACAAAACCACAGGTTTTGAAGGTGGGTGCAAGGATAACAGTTCAAGACCTAATTCTTCTCATGGTGGAGTCAGTTACTGTGCTCTGGGTGATGTGATATAGTTTGCTCATTCAGTAAAAGAAAAGTTCAGGCTGCTATAGCAACACAGGTAGTAGTCAGTTCCAGTTACTGCACATGTAACTAGCTGAGGTCTGCAGTTTTCCAGCCCCAAAACACGTAGCTCCTTACATCATTTGGCACACTATGATCCTTCTGACCTTACCAGCCCCTGCAGTCCCTTTGGTGAGTACATCTGTGTTTTTCATCCCTTTTCTTCCAGCTAAAACCATCTTGAAAATATTTTGGCACTTCCTTCTCCGCAGTGAGTATTTGGTTGGGGTCTCTCTGGGAATAACTATCAGCCACTTGCAAAAGAGCCCAACCTCTCTGAGCCTGCCTGTGAGCCAAAGCTTTTATCAGGGAAAGTTTAATTCTCTGTAGCTCTGCTGTGACTCCTTTTCCCTCTTGTTGCCTGTACTGGGCTGGATGGTGTGATTTAGGACTGACACCTGGGAAAGTCGGGATGAAGGCATCTTCCCTGAGGGAGGTAGGCAGGAGACAGCCTGGGTATGCTTTCTATTCACACACTGAAAGGATGTGCTGGGGAAATACAGCCAGCAGCTTGGAAGAGGAGGGGTACCTTCACGTCTGTGCTCCCAGCTATGGAGGAGGATGAGTGGCACCCTGCCAGGGCTGCGCAGGTCGCCTGCTCGTTCTTCCCAAAGCTTCAACTCCCCCCTCCCCAAAACTCATCTTCAAAGTAAGTCCTTTGTCCAGTTGCACAGAGAAAGCCGTAAATCTGTACCCCTGTTTAGTGTGGCATGTACTCTGCCTCTAATCCAATTTCCCTTCTGTTTGTTCTCTGTACAGCCTCATTTGGCCTGACAGCTATTTAATAAACCTATTTGCTTTTCTTTGACATGAGGCAGAAGCAGTGGGTGTTGAAGAGCCATAAGGCCCTAGTGGACAATGAAACCCTTTCCCACTCAACACTCTTCCAGCTCAGCATAGATAAATTGTGTAGAACTGGGAAATTAACCCATCCTATCTTAAAAAAAAAAAAAAAAGACAGCAGCATTCACAGGCTGGTCTGCAATTGATTCAAGTTGGTTGCTTCCTTCTCCTAAATGAGAAATCCTCTCTGTCTGTTGGTGCAGATCAACAAGGTTGTAAGATGATTGAAGATGATTGTTCATGCACCTTTTGGCTCTGTCATCTACAAGAAAGCAAGCCATTCAGGAACACTTGCATTTTAAAGACCATCCCACCTAAAGTATAAAGGAACAAAATGACTCTGAGAAGTTTAGAGAAACTAACCTGTTAATTTACCCACTGGGAAGATATATTGCAAAGTGCCCAGCTTAGAAAGCTTTCTGTTTGGTTTTCCTGTATCATCTGTGTGCTCACCTTTCTCTGCGTGCTCCTCCCTCACAGCAATGTTAGCATGTGGAGCACTGCAGCAGGTATCTTTCATGCAGACAATTTGCATGCACATCCTCCCCTTAGGGAAGGGAGGAGAAAAGGTATCTGGACCTTTCATGGCACAGCTGGAAGACACACAGACTCTGCAGTGGTGAAGGTGATAAAAGATTAATATTTAGCTATATAGCTGCAATTAGGAATGAGAAAGATTTTTCTTTTGATGAACTTAATAAAATAAACATAGCAGAAGTTTTAGCTTACTAGCACTCTGCATGTTAACTGAGGCTTTCTTGGTCTGTCTTTCTTTTAATGATCTGGCATATCTATATATGAAGTTCAAATGCCAACCACCTAAATTCCAGGGTAATGGAAAAAAACAAATGTGGATTTGAGGCTGCTTTTCTTTTGGATCTTGAATATTATGTAGACTTATTGATGACCAAATGACAGATTAAGCAAGTAGAATATTCCCTGCCAATTGTTCCAGCTATTTAAAACTGACTAGCTTTTCTTAAGTGGACTTCTGTATTGTTGCCTGTAGACTTTCCTTTTGGAGCAGGGCCTTACTTAATTAGATGCTGTATATAGAGACACAGCAAAAAGAGGTCTTTCCCAAAGCAGCAATACAGAACATTCACAAGGAGCCATTTGTCTGACAACCCAACCCAAAACCAATATATGTTGTAGTCACAAGGTTATTAGGAATCTGAGTGATGTATGGTCTTGGTTACCATTCCCCTTTTTTGTTTTTTTTTTTATATTGCATCATTTCTGATAGGCAATGAAGCAAATTAAATATCCCTTCCCCATGTCTCTTTAAACTAACACAGCAGGTATTTTGATTCTTTTGACCTTTCCTTCAAAACCACATTTTCTAGTGTCTTGCTTCCTCCCTCTGTGCCCTCTTCTAGACTGCCCAGTCCATGTCTCTTCTTGCAGCAGACCACTAGCTCCCATACAGATTGCTGCTAGGGTAGCAGATGTGGTGGTCCAGAAAAAGGAAGGTGCACTAGGAAAAGAGGATGCATGGAAAGATCTAGAGGCAGAAGAAGGTTTTAAGAGAATGACTTTCAGCCCAGCGTTCACTATCCTGGGTCCCTTTTCTCCTTCCCTCAAGCTGTTTTGTAACTGCAAATGTATTTTGCCTGCACAGCTGAGAAATCCTTACTTTTGCCTGAAGTACTGCACCTGATACCTAATGCAGTACTCCAGTGGAGCACTACTTGGGTACAGAGGACACAGTGATGTGCCAAACAGTCTACAGAGGCACGCATTGTTGCTTTCTCAGTAGTCATGGTCTAAGTCCCACCTTCTTTCCCATCAGGCTGCCCCAGAACGTGTTTCCCAATCTGCATTTGCAACTTCAGTTCTTCCTGGGTGCAATGTAAATTGTCCTACTGAGATGTTATAACATTCCTATAGATATAGAAAAATAATATTTTTAAAAGTTAAAATATTATAATCATACTTGGCAAATGATACAAATAGATAAGTGTTCCAAGCAGCACCAGTACTCTTCAATGGCATCGTCCCTGACACTTACTTTTTATAGTTATTCTGGTTCCTAGGAGGGATTTGAAAAGACACCTGAGAAGTATTCACTTCCAAGTCTACAACTACAACTGCTCCAGGACACCGTTTATTTTTTTCTGAAGTTGCTGACTTGCTTCATTTTTATTGCAATGGAGGAAGGTCAGCACCAGTGGGAAGAGGTAGCGCTGCTCCCTGATGTCATGCAGAGCTATATCAGCTGTGGCAGCACCTATCCACAGTGAAAGGCCAAGTGGCAAGCTGAAATATGTTATAGAAAAGACTTGCTGGCAGATTGATGGAGAACGCTGACATATTTCTGTAAACCACAATCAAGATCAGGAGGAGTGTCTGTCTTCTTGAGCAGTCATTTCCCACCTCAATTAGCTGGTAGTTTAGGCAAACATACACAATGGTTAGCCCCCATCAGTCTGAGTGATGCTTTCTTGAGCAATGCTTATGCTCCTGCCTTCGCTGAGTCTCTCCATGATGGTGCTGCTGGCAACTGGTAGACTTTGTCAGCAAGCCAATAAATCTTTATTGACAGGCTTAGCTTCATGTTTGGCTCAAATAACATCCCCTCTTAAGGCAGAGAGGAAGAGGAGGAAATATCCAGGCCCAGCATGCACAATGTCTATCAGAGGGTTGACAGGAATTTAATTTCTCTTTGTGACATTGATTGTCACATTTTACAAGGGAGCCTGTGCATGTTCCTGTTGCTGGATTGGTCTCATTTGGGATGTGTTTTTTCTTCCCCTATTTGTATACTCATTTGGTGTTTCCTCTCCTGGAGTGACCAATGTCCTAACTCTGCACTGAAGACTATGTGAGCTCTTTGAAGAAAAGTGACATCTTGTACAAAACAATGAAAAAAACCTCCAAAACTAGCAATCAAGAGGGAAAAATGATCCTTCAGGCTTGTAAGCCTAAACATAGGCAGGCAATAAACATGTGGTAGAAAGGGATGATTTCTTTTAACCTTTTTACTGTAGGCTCTGATACTACCTGGTATAGGTTACAGCCTTTATGTTTTTCACTCTCTGGATTTGGCAGACCTCTGCTTTCAGGCTGCAGTAATGTGTTTTTTCCACTGTCTGTTCTCCAGTTTTTGGTGTCCCTCGGCATAATGAAACTCTGCGCATTTTCTTCCTGCCTGACAAATACGCTGTTATTGTTTTGGACCACACTGGAGGCTCTTTACAGTGAAAGCTCTCAATAGTAGCATGTGATACACTGACAAATGAAAGTAGCATGTCTGCAGGCCTAGTTTCATTACCTTGCAAAGAGTAAGTTGAACATATTTTTTTTTTCTTCCTTTGGATCACCCTTTGATGTTCCAGAAATTAAACTAAAGCAAAATCATATTTTCCTTCCTTGTCCATCCATAATGAGAATTCATCTAGCTGTGTTAGATGGGTGAATGTTGCGTACTCTGGGTGAATGTTGCAGTTAGTTAGGTGTAAAGGCTGAACTGGGTGCCAGCAGTAGGCACCGAGACTGATCCACCCATGTAGAAGGATTGGTCTGAATTGCTCTTATCACCCTAGGTGAATTGAGATGCTTTAATAGTCCCAGGTCTAACTCAGGCAGCTATCACAAGCAGACTGCACAAATAACTTATACAACTACTTTTTTTAATTAATTGACAGTCATCAAATTAGGAGCTGTAGAAAGTGGTGTGAATTCAGTCAAAAGCCTCCTTTTTCCTACACCATATATTTTGAGCTATTTCATTATCAGGTATAAGATAGAAATTAGCAATATCTCCCTCTCAAAAAAACTAGCTTGTAAGATAACATGTCTTTGTGCTGGGGAAGAAGTTTGCAGGTCTGTTGTAGGAGAAGCTGGTGCCAATCTCTTATCTCTGCATCACTGGGAAATGCTGCACAAGGACGACATCAGGGTATTTCAAGGAACAAGTGTTTTGCAAATGGGGATGTAGAAAAACACTGCTGTGGCTGTAACAGTACAACGTCTGTCCTTGTGACATGGATGGCTCTGGAAGGGATGTCTTTGTGTGTGTGTGTGGCTCAATTGGGTATCTGGAGGACCAAAGGAGCAAAAAAATCTATTCTGTCCTGCACATGGTGCCTTTTTGGTCACAGATCATAAAACAGGAATACCATCTTCCGATACTGGGCACTTCTGAACAACGGATTTACACCCCTGTGCTGCTGAGCTTTCTTGGTAGCACCAAGGACATTTTCGCCAGGTCAGTGCTCCTGTTGCTGCTGACAGACTTAGGGGTCATGGAGGTGGTCTTGCAGTGAGCAATTCAACCATAGCGGTGCCTCATTAATTGCCACTGCTAAATGGGATTGGGGGCCCAGGAGTCTGCAGGCTTGGCTCTTCCCTTCTTTGCACCACATGGGTCAGGAGCCACTTAACTGCGGTCACTGGTGACACCAACATAACAGTCGCCCCGAGGGAAAATCAGGCCTCGAGTTTATTCTTCCTTAACGAGTTCTTGATTGCCAGGTCAGGGAATATTTTCTGGCCCCAGTGCTGGGATGGTGCGGGGCAGAGGGAGCGTGCCCCTCCATCTGCCCATCCACCTGAGGGAAGACACCGAAAACTCCAAATTAATTCTGCCCGCCTGGAAGAGCAGCTCTCTGCCAATGAGATTAAAATATCAGTGGTGCTAGATATTAGTCCCAAGCATATTTCTTTTCTGTCAGCAAAATATTCCCCTCTTGCCCTCTCTTATCTCCCGGCTTCTCCTTGTTCTAGCCCCAGCACCTCGTTACTGCTGGGAGCGCAGCAGCCCCAGCCAAGCCACCTCTGTGTCCTCCCATCCCACCTCTGCACACCTTTCTGGAGGTCTCAGCATTAATTAGAAGCGTTATCGCTTTGTGAAGGACCGGCATGGGGCTGCAAAGCCTCTGGCCCACCACAGGGTGAAGCTGCTGGGGCTGCAGTGGGTGCCAGCCATGGAGGATGCTGGCAGCACCCTGCCACACCTGCATGGATGAGAGAAGCCCCATCTGAGGCTGCAAGGCCATGTGGAAACCATGTGCAATTCAAAATAACCCCCTTTTCCACTCCCTTCGTGGGTTACAGGCAGGCGAACTGTTTTCTGGTAGCCATCAAGGCTGCCTCTTGCCTGGCACTGCATGAGCTGGGCGTGAACACATTTTGGGGAAACCTCTGTGCATCAGCAGGACAAAGTTGTCACAGTAGCTTGCCAGAAGAGGAACTCAGCTGAGAGGCATTTGATTTGTGCTGGTAAGAAGTGGAAGATATCAATGCCTTCATGAAACAGAAGAGACAGCAGCACACAGGCGGCTTGAAAGCACAGGCCTCGGACTCCAGAGATAGTTTGAACTGGGAATGAAACTTTTGAAATCCTTTTTTCCCCCTTCAGCCATTTCCTTGTTAACATGTTGACCCCAAAATACTGGCAATACTCAAAAGGGCTGGCACAGCAGCGCTCGAACACAGGACTCCCTATTATTTCAGACTTATGCCTTCCAGCAGCACAGATTCAGCTAAGCCTTCAAACCATCATGTAGCCTTTTGCTTGAAACTCTTTCTTCTGTTGGGAGGCTCTTTGGTGGAAGGCAGTAATGAGGATGGCTCGCTCAGATGCCGGGAGGGGCTGATGCAACTTTGCAGTTGGCAGAGTTTCTCTCTGCTGTGAAAGAAAGCTGCCTGCTCAATGTAATACCACTACAGTCATACAGGACATCAGATTTACAGTGATTGTATATTGTTAAGTGCTAATAGCATTGTCCCGAGGGGTGTTAAACAAAAATATACGCAAGTAACTTGAGGTGACTCTGGTCATTGTCAGAAGTTGAGGGTAAAACATTTTAACCTGCAAGTGTAAGTTTGTATCCCTGGAAAGCAGTGACCAGGATAACGCTCTGGTATATTTCTAGCAATTGCAGTGGGGTCAAACATTCAGAGCAAGATTCAAAGATGAAGATACAACAACCTCAGACATCAGCTTACGCCCCCCCCCCCATGGAGTTTCCTATGTTATCTCCCCCGAATGCTAACCTCAGCCACCACATATTGGCCTTTCCCACAGTATCTAGAGAAGCAGCCTGGGATGCCAGGGATGAGGCTGCTCTCTCCCAGAGCTGGACATCGCGTGCTGCTTCCTGGTGAAACAGCAATGCCATCCAGCTCTGCATCACCCTTACCTCTGTGCCCAACCCAAAAAAAAGTCACTTGTAGTTTGGCAAAAGGTAAACTTTGCAAGAACCCCTTTCCCCTGAGAGGGTTGAAAAAGTTTTGCAGCTCGGTTTAACAGAGACTTTTGCTATCAACTGGCAGAACTTGCAGCCTTTTCCTGCCTAGCAGTTGCAGACAGGGAATTGCTGATAGCCAGTCTGAAATCTGTCTCTTGCTCTGAGTCAACTCCATAGCTACCTTGTCTGGTGCAGTTATAAGCTCTGGGAGATTTATATATTTAAAAAGGGCGGGAAAAGAAGAAAAAAGTCTGGCCTAACCTCCGAGTCCTATGGGACTGTGAGGGGAAGCAAACTGGAACCCATTTTCCTATTTCTTTCTTGACCTTATCTGAGAGTAGCCAGACTATCTGTAAGTGGCAACTGTGGAAAATGTGCTCTGGCCACTTGGTGTGAAAGATAGGCAAGACTCCTAAAAAATCTTCTCTGCAGCTTATCACCTTTCTGCTGGCTCCACAGCAAACTAGTGCCCCGGTGCAGAAGGAAACTGGCTGTCTGTAAGGCTGAACAGGGCCTCATCAACAACTGATAAGCTCCCCTGTGAACATTCAGGCTCTTCAGGGTTTACTGTCCTTTCAAATACCACAGAAGCTCTAGCTGGGCAGATTCGTACACACACACATACATCAGTGCAGTTGATATTTAATGCCATGCATCTAATTCTCCCTTGCTCTTTCTGCTATTTCAGAGATGCTGCTCCTGTTTTGTGTGGATGTAAATGCAATAGGTCTGTGTAGCATGTTTCATAAAGTTGGGTAGAGGCATTTAAAGATAATTCTCCTTCTAGTTCCCTGGTCCTAGCACAAAACTGCAAAAATTCACCTTGCCACTAAAATTGTTGTAGGAATAGAAGAATTGTGGGAGTGCACATTGTGGGAAAGGAAATAATACCCACAAACGAACTGATGCCTGGAAGTTGTTGAAACAGTCTAGCTTATTTTAAACTGGGCCAGGGAAAGTGTGATAAGCCATTGCCCAAGTCTCCTTGTCTACTATAACTTCTGTAAAAGCAAAAGAGTAGCACTATGAAGAGCTGCTCTTCAGCGGAACATGCCTGCCCAGTTTAGGGAAAGCAGTTGTATAACAAGTTGGCAAAAAGCAGATTAAAATGTGCTGTTACGTGAAAGGAGCAGAGGGGTGCAAGGAGACTTTGGCAACACACTTGCTGAAGTTCTGATTTATATTTTGAAGAATAATTCTCTAAGAGAAGGCTTGATTTCATCATGCTGAGACTTAAAGGGAGCTAAAAAGAAACTCTGTTGCTTCAGTAGCACTTTATATGCCCAGTCTTTGGAGTTACCGCTTTCAGACCAAGGTTCTTTTCATGCAGAAGGCTTACGCAGGCACACTTAGTGGACAACTTTAAGTTATCGTAGATATACATGACCACCACTCCCACAGAAAACTGCAGTAGACTGGAGCATGGTGAGCAAGAGGGCTGGATGTCTTTGAGGGAGTCTGCTGAATGCACTTTGATCAAATGCTTTAAAACATAGTTAATACACAACTGATTTAATCTCACCAAAGCCCAGAGACTCAGGGTTTCTCTCTCCCATTTGGCTAGGGAATTATTTAAATCAATGTAACTTATAAATCTGAATGGCTAACAATTAAACCAATTCTGTTCAATAAACAAGTAAACAAAGCCACAGTAAAAGACATAAGTTCCCCATAGGGCATTTTCAATGCTGGATTGCTATTGCAACTGCAAAGCATCAAACCTCAGGAGTTTTATGCATTCAGATCCAGAAAATGCTAGCTGGGATAACCAGGTACATGACTTTGTGCCAAAATATGAGTATTTCTGTGCTTGAGAGACTGCAGATACTGGGTGTGATTAGTTGTTAATGAAGATAACAAAAAAATGGAAAAAGGCAAGAGAAGATCATTATGTGAGATGGAAACCCTATTGGGCAAAGTTTAGTCTCAAAGCTAACCGTCTGCATGCACCAAGAATAACACTGTAAAGAAAAAGGACATGGAATTGCTCATTAGAGCTGGTATTGTAATGCCAGCGGTTTTTGTATGGCTCAGGTAAGTAAAGTATGTGTTGATCCTTTTCTGGTTTGAGGTTTTTGTTCTAAAACCACCAGCAAAAGAGATTCAAATATAAATGGCAATGTATTTATCCAACAGGACGTGTAGTAAAGAAGTTGGAGGAAACACAATGTAATCACTGAATAAAAATGGATCTGCAGTTGTATCATTAGGGCACTTCAAGGTAGTTTTGCAAAACTGCTGTTATTGTCCCCCAGAAACTCTTGCTGCTGGGAAGATGGTGACATTTTAGTAAAAAGTGTTTATGCTCCCACTGTAACAGGAGCTGACACAGGTGTGTATATATATTCAAATGGAATGCAAGCATGAGAAATAAGAGAGAGACTGAAGAAGGAACTGGAAGGTTAAGCTGAAGTGAATGGACGTGTACTTCTGTATTATGCACAAAAGGGATATAATGTGTTTATATTACAAATCAGGGTGCTCAGTTTTAACAGGTGATCTTTTTAGACTTTTAGAAACAGTTTGGATGTTTTGGCTGGATAAAGAATCAGAATAACAGCTGTAGCTGTATGGGCATGTTGGCTTTTTTATATGTGGTTTGTTTTTTTTTTTAAATAGCTCAAGATCTCTCTAACTCTCAGGGTGTACAGATGCTCCTGTGATGTAAAATAATGTCACACCGAACATCTTTATTCTATATGAGGTTTTGTAGATTTAATTCAGAATAAGGCTTAGCATCCTGGCATGCATTCATTCCTTCAGATGACAAAATTAATCATACAATGATATCTTAGTAATGGGTAAAACATAATTTGAGTGAGGGTAGAACAAGGAATCCCTTTTAATCCCACGTCAAATAATCACCACACATAAATTTTCTAGCTGCCAAAGGATCAAAAGTTGGTCCTTGACTCCACCATTTCAACGGTGTATTCATTTTCCTTGGTCACCACAAAATCTACCCCAGAGCATCACTTGAATTACATGGTAGTGGGAGTTTGGGTTCAGTCCCTTCACCATTATGTTTATTAGGTTGGCATCTCACCAGAAACCTCTGGGAAAACACTGGGAGAAAGACCCAGTCTGTGCTTGAAGGTTGTAAAGCTGGCTTGCTCCTGGAGTGCTCAGTAACCCAAGGTCTTGGTGGATGCCCACTGGCAAGCACCATTTCCTAAAAATGTGTGGTCCCTCCATCCTCTTGGGACTGGGGAAACTCTCTCTTTCACGCTTTTCTCTTTCACAGAAACTTTCACACTTTCGGCCCCTCCTAAGCGGGTTTGCTGCTCACCCCGCAATGCACACCATACATACCACATGGGTGTGTGGTCGTGCTGTGGTGCGATGCAGGGGATGCAGGAAGCCAAAGTAGTTTGGATCCTGACTGCCATAGATGTATGTCCCTCCCTCCAGGACTTGCTGTGCTAATTAGGGTCATGTGCAATTCTCCAGCAAACGTTTTGCTGGCTTTAATGCTAGAGGATTTGGCTGGTGGTGTTTTCAGGTCATCTTTCCCTGTTTTTCCCTATCTTGAAAAGTTTGGGCTTTGCATCTCTGCTCATTTTTCTCCTATGCATCCCCTACCTAGCCCCAGCTGGCATCTCTGTGGCCTACTTTATGCATGTAAAACAACAAAGTCGGGAAAGAAATTTGGGCTGCCAGGCAGCCTTGAGGTTACTTGTTAAAGCATCTATTTAGAGCTGTACTTCTCGCAGATGTAGGGAAGCGTATTGCCATTCAATATAAACAAACATATCCAACTCACTCTCAGAAATGGCTTCATCGAATCAATTCCTGTTAAGCACTTGCCTGCCCTTGTGGCAACAAAATAAAAATAAAACATAATTAAAAAGCATATTAAGCCAAAAAGCCTTATAATACAGGTTGCAGCTTGCCAAGCAGGGGCCCTGGCAGGTTTTTAGGAGCAGTGAATTTTAAAGGCCAAGGGTCTTGGCTGAGAATGTTTTGCCATGAGCCTGGAAAGCAAGCTGAACTGATGTGTTCGGTCCAGCTTCTGGGAGGAAAATCATCCCTTCAGTGATCCACTGCCCAACAGTGAGAGCAGTGCTCTCAAAAGGAAGACAAGAAAAAGAGAAGTTCAGCATGGCAAATTCCTCCCTCCCCTTTAATTTTTCCCCCGGTTGGGCAACAGCATATGGGGAAGCTGTGAATTTGTCCTCTGGCTACTGAACTACTCCACTTCTCCCTTTGGACCAGTTACAACATTTATGAAGGCTGAAGTTTTATAGAAGAAAATTGTCCTGCTTCCTTAATGAGAGTGATCAGTGCGTCTGCTGCTTCTTAAGAAGACAATAACTTATTATGTTAAGTCTGTGGGATGTTTTTTGGCTAGGGAGAGACGCTGTTCACTGCAGACATCTGATTGTTTGCTATGGTGTCCTGCCTGGTGTCAGGAATGATGAGGATCTGCTGTTTTGGGGAGAAAAGCACTGCTGAAGCCAGACTGATCTGTCAGCATAGAAACCCTGTAAAGCAAGGCTTTATCCAGAGTCCACTGAATAGCCTCACTGTGTTTAATCATACTCAGAGGACTGTACCTAACGTCCTTTGAAGGAGATGACTCTGCCTACTTAAAATAATGCATGCGTTGTATTTGTTTGAGACTAACATGTGCCTACAAGATATAAAGTGAAGCAAAAGGGCACACACACCTCCATTACCCCTCAAAAGCAGGTTTAGTAATAGGAATAAGTAACTTTAATGTCTAAACTGTACTTAGTTCATAAAATGGCCAGAGCAGGAACCAATCCTTTCCTCTGTGTCTGCACAGCCCCTTCCTTGCGTGATGAGTGTCAGCCCCAACAGACAGGCATACGTGATACTGCTCTACCAGGGGTGGAAGGGATGTGCTGGTCAGGGCTGTAGGAAACAAGAAAAACATGGGTCTGTATTCTACTCTTCTTTCCTCACCTGTCTGTTTTCCCACCAGCCAAATTAGGAGAAAGTCAAGGGCTTTGATTGCTGGGTATATTCCATTTTCATTGTTATGGAAGCGTGTTTACATGTGGGAGCATTTAAGGTTGGTTGTTCTCTCTGGCTCGTTTCTCCAGACAAAATATGGGGTCTGAAAGAACAGGACAAGGTTTTGGAGGGATTCAGAGAAGCCAGGTGAGGCTCAGCTTGCTGCCTCTTAGCAGCCCCTTTCCCTGGGGTGCAACAGGGTGATGTTTTACTACTGCTTGGCTCTGATTTAGCATACTGCTACCTCTGTATGTTTTTCTTTAACAAGAGTAATGCCAGTGAAAGACAATGGTCCACTTTTTAGTGTGTTACAATAAAAAGAGAGCAGCTAAAAGCAGTCTGGTAATGGACAGATTGAAAGTAGTTGGTCGGGGTGAGTGGTGAACTCAAATTTTTGGCATCATTGCTTTCAAAAAGAACACACAGCTGGAGGCACAATCTTAGGAGTAGTGCATCCAGATCCTAGCTGAGCATGGGCAGGTGACCTCCTCTGCCTGCCCCTGGCCCACTGAGGTGAAGGTATCCATTCATCAAAGACGGGTTTGGCTAAAGGTAACCTAGCTGCACTGTAGTCACCTACAGTGACTTGCACCTTGCTTAACTACCTCTAGCTCCTGGCAAGTAGATGCAGAGTAGGGGCAGGATATCTATGGAGATGTAGAGCAAGTCAGTGACCAAATGCACAGGGTGCTGGACAGAGATTTAGGGAAGTCCAACATTTTACTCCAGCTGCTGCCATTCTCCTGCTATGGTCCTGTGAGAAGCTCAGCTGTTGCCTCCCTCCTCCCACCCTTCCTCTCTTTTTTGCCTGTTTTGGAGCAAGAGGCAGGGACCAGAATAAGCAAGTCTTGCCCCTGCCAGTGCTAATAATAATAGCAGTGATGATAGTTCAGCCCAGCTGACACCCTGTGTGATTTAAGGTAAGTGTGAAGCCTTTGTATCTAGGAGTTGGACTGTGAGAGGCATCCTCCCCAAAGACACATCTTTTTAAAATACCTGGTGCTGGAAGAAATCTGGTGTGCTCTGAAGGCAACATGCTTTGGCTCCTCTGAAACATTTTTACGAGGCCTGGGATAAATCAGCTCTGGAAAGTATGAGTTAGCAGTAATCAGAGGAGGAAGGGAGTTTTATCCAGGATGTGGGAACTGCTGCAGACTGCAGCTTGCTAGTGCAGTAATAACGTGCCAAAAGAGATTTCTGTGGGTCCCACAAGCAGTGGTCCTTCACCCTCTCTGCAGAGAAAAGGCAACGCGTGGCCCTGGTGCCATGGGGAGCTGATGGAGGGTCCAGAGCTGCCTGTGCCCAGCAGCTGCCCCATCAAGGAAGAGGGCTCCTCTGGCTTTGGTTGGAGACTGTGGGGCTGATGTGCTGGGGGGACAGGGCTCATCACCAAAAGGGTCAATGGGGGAAGTAGCAAAGGTCAAACAGGAGTGAGAGGAAGGAGGGACAGCAGAAAGAAAGGAGTGGTGGGAAGTGTCCAAATTCAATCTATAAAATCAGCTGCATTCACACAAGTCCCCAAACTGATGTGTTCCTAGCGTGCGCGGCAAATATTCAAAATATAATGGTGCTCTCTAGGCTCCACTGGACTATTGAGTGTCAGGGATGAAAAGTTTGGCATCTACAAGGTACCTTGATTTATGCTTTTAAAGGTGTATGGGTCCTGCCCAGCTACGCAAAACCCATGCCCTGTTTTGGGCACATAGTGTCTCTTGTGTCATGAAGTACACATCGATTGCGCTGTAAGGAGAGCACAACTGATGATGAGGATGCTCACTGCAGAAGGTAGAGACCTGTCTGGTGGTGTCCATGCTAGCACCTGTTATATATGATGTGCCAGGTGGTATGGAAGGAGCAAGAGCCCCCTTTGTAGAGTAGTCCAGGGCTTGATGCCAGGGATTGCAGTCTAGTTCACCCATCCCCACTGCCCATGGAGGGGTCCAGCAGGGACTACTGGTCCTTGGGCTCCCACTTCCTTGGGCTTCCACCTCCTCCAAACTTCTCGCAGACAGGGAAAGTGCCAGTTTCTGGTGCTTGAAGCCTGAGTGCTCTGGGTCATCCTGTCCTACAAAGCCCCAGAAGTTTGTGGATCCAGAAATGTACGTGCCTAGAAGAGGTAAAAGAGCTCCAACTGCAGCCCTGATGCCAAAGTGATGGCCCCGATGCACATTTGTAACTAGCCATGCTGAACTGTAGCCCAGGTCTCCGGGAAACAGGGTGATCACATACCAGGGGAGCTATCGGGGAAAGCAAGCTGTGACAGTATGTTTGGAAACCCCTCCGGTATGAAAGGCATGTTGCAGATTAGGTATCTAATCAATCTACGTTTCCACACTAAAGCCATCATCTCGGGCTCCAGTTTCTGCACAAGTTAAAAGATAAATGCACACTTCAGGTAAATCCCCAAACTCTTTGCTATGGCCCCTTGGACTTTATTTTGTTACTTGTTAGTGGCAAGCAAAGCCACGTTAATTCTATGTACATGATGTTGAACCAGATTCCTGGTGAGATAAACTTCTGTGGCTTCACTGATACAGGCCAGCTGAGGATTTGGTCTGCTGTTTAGCAAGTTTTTATGTGAAAATATTATTTGGAAGCACCCTTTGATATTTCCCCTGGTGCTGAGCATATTACATAGCAGGAGTTATCTGATGATTAGAGTTGAAGTCAGGATTTTTGTGCAACTCTTACAGCTGTGTTCTTTCTCGCACAGTATAAAACGCATCTGCATCATTTTAGTTTTGGAACAAACGTAAGCTTTGTTGGACAACATCGTCCATGCTGGAGGGGAAGCCATTGGGGACAAGGAGATTTCTGCTTTTGTAACGATTTTGACATGTCAAAATTGCAACTTTATCGGTTTTGGCGAGCGTGACTCAGACTGGTGGTGACTGGAAGTGGAAGGTGATAATTGTAAGGAAAAGGCCTGGAACCCAACAAGATACTGCGGGGTGACAGGCGGCCGTACGGGATGGGGAGGGATGTGGATGTGGATGCGCTCCTTGCTGGCATGTGGGATTCAAGTGGGAGAAGAGCTGATAAGTCCACTGAGGCTCTGCCACTCGGGGCTGCCAGCGTCAGAACAAATGGCAAAATAAGCATTTTGGCAAGTGCACATGTTTTACTGGCCTGGAGATACCCCACGGTGGATTTAATTCATTTGGGGTAAAGTTATTAGGGTTTCTTTAGACCTACAGATTCTGGAACACAAATAGTATCTTCAGGCATTAAGTGCAGTCACATTTATTCAGTAGCCGTTTCTTGTGTAAAATGGCTGAAGTATGTAAGTGTTCTCAAGTGAGGGTAATCTACACTGGTACTAATCATGCAGCATTACCTTACTCCTTTCAAAGCCTTCTGGGTTTGGTTTCTGTGGCTTTAAAAAAGTGGGGCTTAAGACCTTTCTTGCTAAAGACCCATAAACTACTTAAGCAAGGTCACATGAATATGGTTCTTTGCATGCTAAAGGGGTTGCAAAATAGGCATCTTCAGACCATAAATATGTCAGTTTAGGCTCATCTTGTCTAAATTTTAGACCACGGAAGAACTGGGACATTCTGTAAAACTACCAATATTTACATATTAAATAGAAAGTCAGTAGCCACAAAGAGTAAGGGGGATAACTTAAACCAGTTAACCAAACATCAGGCTTAGTCAAAATAATGAATGAATTTCTACAAGGCTCTGTTAATGAAGTATTCAAGGACAGGAACAGAATTAACATCAGTTCTTAGATCAAAGCTGATGACCTGCTCTGCTGGAATCATAACATTTACTGCTAAAAGAAATGGTGAAATTTTGTAAGGTATCTATCACACTACATTCTGCATGCCATGTATGAGAAATAAATTAGCATTATGCATTGTTAATTAGGTGGACCAAATGTTGAAGGAGTTGTAAGTAAATGAGGAATTTTGATTGAATGTGGATTTTTCTGGTTTGGTTCAGTGGCAATTTGTATTTGACCTGGCAGATCAACATCTTTATCTGTGAGTTGAAGTAAAATCATAATCTGGAGATAAGGCAAAGACTGTCTGAATGGTTAAAGTCAGGAAGACTAAGCAGTGATATAAACTGGTCTGAATGACTTGGTAAGCATAGCCTGGTGAAATGAAGTGGTACAGTTAAAATACCAGTTTGTGTACCTTAGAATAAAAAATACAGACCTCATCTACAAGAAAGGAGGTTGTACCCTCAAAAACAAAAGGCTCTACTGGTTGTATTGGACAAGAAGGAAAGCAGGGGATTGCAGAGTAATACTCCAGTTCTCTTTGCCAGTAATGCTTGCATGAATGAAGATGTTACTGAGCTCTGAGCTCATCTGTAGTTGGGACTGGTGAGAACAATACTGAAATACTGCAGGTTCAGCAAGTTCTGCTTGTAAGGTGTATACCCAGAGAGCACAGAAACAGCTGTTAAACAAAACCAAGGGTTGGAGAGAAATTACTTAGATGGAGCTTCTTATGCGTGTTTATCCTCCATAAAGGTCCTCCAGAGAGGCGTCTTCATGGGAGGAGAAGGCTGACACCAAAGGGCTTTACAGTCCAGTGAAGTGAAGCATAACCTGAATCTGTGGCTGGAAGCTGAAGCTGGACAAATTAACCTGAAAATAACACGTGTTTTTATTAGAGTGAGCCTAATCACTGGAACACACTAGGGGCAGGGCGAGGAGGGTGGATTCTCTGGCTCCTAAAGTCTTTACATCCAGATGGATGCCTTTCTGGAGATAGTCTTTAGCAAAACACAATTTATTGGACTCGATGCAAAGGTAACTGTGAAATGTAATGACCTGTGATATATAACAGGTCAGACTGGATGACAGAGTGGCCCGTCCCACCTTGGAGCATTAGAAATCTATGAACACTTAAATTTTAGGACATTATGACAGCAAACTGTAATATCTTTCTCTGCTGAGATTTCTCCAAAGCTCCTAAGTAAATCAACTTATACTTACCTTGCTAACCAGCACAGTACATGAACAGATAATTTTTTTTTTTAAGATATGTTGGGGATTTTTTGATCTTGTTTTTTGGAAGAATGGTTTATAAGATTTCTTTTTTTTTTTTCTTTTTAAGCACAGTTAAGAGGCTCTGATGCTAAAGCTTTCCAAGAGCAGGGAGAATCCATATGTTGCACATTAGGCCTCACCAAGCTATGTCACTTCAGTGTGTTTGGCTTTTCAAAACACTTCTCATAGCAGTTTGCAGTTTCTATGTTCCCCTATATTGGTCCTAACGTCAACTTTACCATGCTGTAGGCTGCCCATACTCTATCACAGATTTTATATAAAATACAAGATTTTGACAAAGCAGGCTGATACAAGAACCACATTCTGATAAAAGGGAGCTATTAATCTACACACTTCTCACAATGGCAGCTGGGGTCAGGAATCATCTATCACGTGCTTTCCCTCCTCATTTGAAATGATTGATTTTGCATTATCAGTAGAGCTGCACTTCTGAGACTCTGTGTCTCAGGAACTGCTCTCCACAGCAGCCTCTCCTTGGAAGATTGTGTAGGGAAGAATTGATACTACATATAAATACAAAAGAAGGTATTTGAGTCCCTCACTGAGGAAGCAAGTGCTTAACTTTAAACAGGTGCTGAAGTCCACCAATGCAACACAAATAAATGATCTGCAGAAACATTGCAGCATATACGCAACATATTGCTGTGCTGCCAGTCTTAATGAGTTATGGCTTTGGTCTACTGAAGCACTTAAGGAGCTGTGTAATTCAAAGTGCAGGAGAAGTCCCCTGATTTTAATGGGGTTGTTTGTGTACTTAAAACCATCCACCTCCTAAGTGCAGAACTGGAATAAAGTGCTCTGAAAAGCAAAAGGAAGCAAACTGGGAGAGTGTGGTGAGCACACACCACTTTTTTTTTTTTTCTGCTGTTCCGTATTTGCTAGTCACAGCAAATAGATCTGCTGGTCTTGGGAAGGATAGGGGCGTGTGAGGCCTTCAGATGTGCTTTTCTTTTGGGAAGCAGGGGGGAGGCTGTTAGAGGAGGAAAAGAAAACCTGAAATTTAAATACTTTACAGCAATTTCAGGAGTAAATAAAAACCTACATCTTAACCTGGCGGAAACAAACAGGAGTTTGCCTGAGATACCCAACGATTTAGCTGTAAACAGGGAATGAACTGTCTCCTAACTCCTTAGGCAATGGATTGATGGTTGGTTGATTTGTCACTAAAGAGGCAACAGTTGTTGATTCACTTCTTGTAATTCTTCCCTTGTTTCTCCTCTCTCCACCCTACAGTTAATGTAATTATTTTAAAAAAAAAAAAAGAAAAGAAAGTTTAGCTTTTCTTTTTTTTGCACAGATTATTACTCCTAGCACTGTGTTAACATAATCTCACAGCTGACTGAACACTACCCTCTGACCTTTCTTTCCTTGGGGACAAACTCAGGTTTAATTGACGTTTGTGTCTGTGAGCTCTGCTGAGGAGAGATTAGCAGTGGCTTAGCTAATTAGTATTTAAATGTTTACTAATGTTCCAATGGATTTGTCAATTACAATCTTATTAAAAATTGATTCAAAGATTTCACATTTTGGAAAAAAAGCAGAGATGTCAGAGCTTATTCAATTTCTCAAAAGGATTAAAGAAAAAATCAAATCTGCTATTACAATCTTTTCAGTCATACTAGAAGGCAAGGAAAATATTTTGAATTGTAAATGGCCCATATGTTTCTCGAGGTGCAAATATGTTTACTTCTTGTTGCTGGGTGGAAAAATTTGAGGATGCACAAGATCTTATTGGACTATTTGGAAATATTCACACTGTATTTAGTTGTGTTGATGTTCTATTCTTCCAGCAAAACCTTTACAGTTTGAAATACTAGAAGAATCTTCCTGATAAATTTAACACATGACATTAAAATAATTCTATTTGTAATACAAGATATCAATCCCTTTAGTGTTGCTCACATTGTACATGGTAACACCTTCCACCCAGTGCACTGAGTGCTATCTGTAACAGTTTTCAGCCAAGGAGTTTCAATTTCAAACTCAATCCGCAGTCTATACAGTAAATGATGAAGGCAGCTTCCGGCTGTGGAAAATCTTTGGCTGATCATAACAGGCACAGCTTGTTATAAGCTGAAATGCTCGTTCTGACTTAGTGGATGAGGGGAGGTAACATAATAAGACAACTTGCTTTGAACCAATCTTCTTTCTGCTTATGTATTTCAGCACACAGAGCAAGTAAGCAAATATATCAAAGTTGGATTAAAGTTTGAAATTTGGTGCCCTAAAGGCAGTCTTTAAAGCCATCTCAGAAGCCGTCCATATACTCTAAATACACTTGATTTTACTTTTTTTTTTCGAAGATGCCAAGGTATTACAACAACCCAGCAGGTCCATTGGGAGTTTCAGCCACTTAGGGGATATACACGCCCTCTGCAAATGAAGCTAGTTTATTTGGAAATGTAACTGTGGATTTGGGAACGTGGGAACTGTAAGGAAATATTGTCATGTGCATTAAATGTTCAAGAATACTGGCATGATGGGGAAGCCCATGTTCATTGACCTTCCACGACAGGTCTAAGTTCAGCAGCAAGAACATATGATTATTTTGGGATTTTTTGGCTCATGATTTAAAAAGGAGTTAATCTGTATCAGCACAAAATTACTTTGTTTACCGCCTAATGAACAACTAAGAAAAGATGCTTTGAATTGAACTAGTGAAGGGAATGGGTTTAGGTTAACCTAAAACAAACCGACATTTCATTTTCAGATGTTTTGTTTAAGCTTAAGCAAAGAAAAGGTAGTCCAAAGTGTCAGAACAGAACACACACTTTTAGTATTCTTTTTTCTAAAGCACTTAGAAACTAATACCATAAAATCAACTAATAGTTTCAGAATTGTTGTAATTTACACAGATATTTTTCTTCCCGTACTTTTTTTCTCGCTGAGCTCTGTTTCCAAGATCCTGTGTCGCTTTTGGAAAGGGACAAATTCGGAAGTGCCTACATGATTTCCAGTCACCCCTGCCACCCCCAAGTCTGATGCCATGGTGCAGACACACCAACTCATTTGGGTCCTAAGGGTGAGTAGGTAGCTTTCCAATGAACCTCTTGGGAGCTCTCGTTAGAGTAGAGGGGTTTTTACTGAATTTATTAGAATAAATTCTTGGACTACAAAGGAAGAAGGAATCACAAGAGCTCTTCTCACACCTAAGCCATGGCACTATCTCCCCCCATTGCTTCTCCCACCCACCACCTTTTAGGTGCCCTCTTCCCCCAGTCCTCTTCCCCTCTATCTCATGGCCTCCTTCAGAAAGGGCTCAGAGGATGCATCAGCAGGGGTGTAAGCAGGACATGGCAAATGCAGACCTGGGGAGACCCAACCCCAAATCACTAAAACTTTCTGTGGTCCCTGACCTGGTGAGATACTACGGTCTGTCATTTCCAAAACATCCCCCTGGCTCCCAAAAGCCATTAGTTACACTTATCAGGGAGAATTTGGTGCTGAGTTTAAGATATCGATCCAGAGACATGGGGAGAGCAAATTCAGAGAGAAAATCACCTCTGCATCCTACAAGGCTGTCTGGCATTGAAAGGCCCCAGCCCTTCTGCTGGAAAATAGATGTCTGAGGTAGTCCCAGGACATCGTCCTGCCTCGCCGAAACCCTGATACCAAGGGTGTTAGAAAAAAGCCTTGATAGGGGGAAATGTAAACAGAGAAAGACATCTGGGGACTGTAGCCAACAACTGCATTTTGGCACTGTGAGCCTAACTGCAGCCTCAGCGCTGCAAGGAAGATATTTGCTGGGGTCACTTCTCGCCAGGGGGAACCAAATGGGGGCAAACATCTCCCATCTCCGCTGGCTGCTGGGGGATGGGAGCAGAGACGAGGGGCAGTGGGACCGCTTAGCAGCCCAACCAGGTTTTGGGGAGGAAGAGGACACCAACACCAGGCTGTGGCTCTGATCAGAGTCATCAAAGGGACACGAGCTATCCCCAAATTCACATGTCACCTCCTGATGCTGTGAGTGCCCAGACGGAGAGCCCAAACCACTGTTACCGCATCCCCGCAGGAGCCATGGGGCTGGCAGGGTGCCACACCGCACTCATGTGTCTTGCCCAGAGCCCGCTGCTGGCAGTGGAGGGATGGCAGGATGGAGCAGGGTATCCTGACCCCTTGCCCAAACCCCAGCTCAGCTTATCAATGCATCATTATGGAGTGGCAAACATGGTGTCAGCAGATGGGGAGCAACTGTGTGTGGCCAAAATGGAAATTAATGGAAATGGAACAACTTTCTGTAGCAAATTGACATCCCTTGAGAACAGGTAGGAAAGGAACTAGACTGATTTTTGTTAGTTATTGCTTTTACAAAAAGTATTTGCTGACAATAGCAGGGCGTGTAATGTCTGTCTCTACTGGATTCTCATATCTGTTCTGCTCATTGCCTTACAAAATAATACATACTCATGATAATTCCTTTTATCGTGACTTTTTTTTTTTAATTGAGAGGCCAGCGTGGCCTTGCTGAAAAGACAGGATGGCTGTCTTTGTTAAAAATGTATGTTGAGGGAAATGAATAATGAAAGTAGAGTCTCAGTTGTTAAAAGCTAGATAGTTTTTATATTGTTTTGTCATCTTTGTTCCCCAAAATATTTGTAGTATGGGAAAAGCCAGCCCACTTCCTGGCTTCTTGCATAATGTTATGTACTACCCTTACTGCTTTGCCGATAAGAGATGATTGGCCAGAGTTCATAACAGTCTTGCAAGAAATGGGTCACTCTGTCCTGACACTGGGCAGGAGGGGGATGACAGCTGCATGAGGCAGCTCATCTGCACTACCAGAGGAAGTTGGTAAGGTTGTATAGCCAAATTTATACCTAAGGAATAAAAACAGTAGGTATCCATGTAGCCTAAATCTGAGCTAGTAAAACACCAGATCCCAAAAAGGAAATACAGTAAGAATGTATTGAATTAAGTGTCAAATTGTGTGTAGTATCGATTAGCTAATTTAACTGACACATCTTCAAGTGTACTGCCCAATCCTTTTTTACGGCTGAAAGCTTTGCTTTTTGGTTCCACCAGACCATGGCATGGAGCCCTACTGCCTAGGTCAATCTCTGCTTCTGGCAGCTCTCAGGCAACACATACAATCAAAAAAATAATCATTGCCCAGCCCATGGAATTAAAGGGAAAAGGTGGAAAGACAAAATATCCCTTCCTGCATTTCAGTGAAGCGTGGTATATTTTTAATCAACTTATTTTAGATACAAAAGCAAGCACATTTCATTTTGTGAAGGCAACAGGAAGGGAGAAAGCAGGAAGGCTAGTAAAAGGGTAACTGACAGATAGAGATCACCATCCTCTTCGTTTTTGAATGAATAAGAATTGTAAATGACATTGAAGTAAACCTGAAGTCACTTTTATTCACTGAAAGCCCAGCCTAAAGAAAGTTATAAACTCCCATTCAGTTAAATCAGCTCTCACTTGAAGCAGGTTTCCTATGTGACTTTAAACAAAACTTAAAAAAATCATCCTGAACTAGAAATTTGACCTAGAATATTTCAGTCTGTTGAAATTTGTGAGTGCTCAAGCAGTGGCCTCCTGTGTACGAAAGGTGGGCATCCCCATCTCTGACATACTGCTGCGTGTGCACCAAGTGCAGGGTACTTCATGGAAATAGCCTCAGCCAGCTGAAACCAAGCGGTTCAGGGATGAAAGCTGATAAAGGATGACGTTATTTTAGATAATTTCACAGAGATTTTCTGCTTGGATGAAGGCACAAGGAAACTCTCTTGCTCAGTGTTTTGCACAGCCAAGTGTTAAATCACTTCATATCAGAGCCAAACCTCAACCTCATCAACACTGTTAATCTTCTTGATTGGTTAAGTCTTTGCTTTCTGTCAGAAGATCTAAAATCTGAGTGTCAACGATCAGCACATGAAGATTTTCTGGCAGAGAAGAGTGCTTCCCCCCTTTTCCACCCCCTTTCCTCTGCTGCTGAAGGGAGGAAGCATCCTCTCTGCTATATGCACTCCACTGTTTGCTGAGCGTACAACCAGCCTGAGCTGCAGGTACATCCTTCTAACACTCACCCCCCCAGCTCAAAGAGGCTTTTTAGTCATGCACTCCTTACTGTTTGCCTATATCAAGTAGTACTGGCCAGGAAAACTAGAGACTTCCTTGGAAGTGTGAAGGTATCAACTCTGAGAAGCTGGCATCCTTGTTAAATGAAAGCAGTGCTATGAGGAGAAAACAATTTTTCATCCCAAAAGCCAAAGGCAATTCCAGCTCTTATTTGTATGTCATTGCCAGAATTTACCATTTCACCAAAGGCTAAATCCTGGTCTTTAATGAACAGGACCTGGGTTGGGCTCCTAGGTGATTGGCCACCCTTGTGATTAAGAGATGTCCTCCCTAGACAGTGGAGCCACTGCTGCAACCATCCAAGGAGTCACACTGTGGATCTGCAAGGTGAAAGACTCCTCCCTGCCCACCTTGCACTGGCTAATGCTTCACCCATCCTCAAAGCAATCCATAGAGGGCACCCAGCTTGCCTCCCAGAGAACATAACCATAGCAGACACTTGCCCATGTTGTGGGTCTTGCTTCCCAACAGCAGAGGAAGTGATATTCAATGAATTACAAAGATGTTTTCTTCTTACATCAGACTTCATGCCTTTCTGTCCATCAGATCTCTTGACCAGCCACTTTGTGACTTAAGCATGCTGTCTCACTGGCACCTTAGTCACAGGGTATTATTTCAGTTTTCTAATTGAATGACTGAAATATTTATAAAATGAATCAAGAATAACGAAAAAGGTATGCTGATGCATGAACGGGTGAATGAATATGGGCATTAGGATGATTAATAGACGTGTCTCAAATACTCATATCAACAAAACTTTGGTGGTGTAAACAGAACATTAGCAAATAAAAGCAGGATGCTAAGAAGGTTTAAGAGGACAGCTGCTCAGGAATCAACTGAATGTTTGAAAGCAAGGTTTTGCAACCTGGTCAAACAGACTGTGGAAAAGAAACATCAGCTCCCAACATGCAGCAGGACTCTCTGGGACCACTCTTGTGATATGCAGCCGTGTGAGATTCACTGAATGCAGAATTTCATCTCTGCAATTACTGTGCCTAGTGATGATGCTACTTTCAACCACGATCACTGCACTGGATGCTTTGGTGAATAAGGCTGCCAGAAAACTTGCTTACACAGTGTGTAGAGCACCATTTCCCTCTGTGGGCTCTTTCTTGCAGCTTACCCCCATGGATCTGACAGAACCACAGCGGAGCTTTTGCAGAGCAGCTTCAGCCAAATTTGGAAGGCATGTTTCTGGTTAAAGCTGGGATATTTCACGCAGAGGATAATGTTTGCACTGAATGTCAATGCGCATTTTGGTTTGGTCAGGATAATGCCTCGCCAGTGACCTTATTCAGACCCAATTAGCTCATAACTGCCAGGGAGTCGCATTCCTCATTGTTAGGAGTGAACAAGGCAATCATGGGAGAAAGGTAGCAATAATAGGAACAGCTAATTAGACTGTGAGTGTTGCACAAGGCAAAGAAGGGAGAAAGAGAGATGTGAGAGTTTCTAGATGGTCTGGCTGCCAGCTGAAGATGAAGTAAGGATCTGGAGCCCAAGACACAAGTGTAGGGCTCAAGTCAAGGTTCAACTCCCTCTGCTTCTACAGCATTCTCTTCAAAGCCCTTAAAGCACATTTACGCTTTGCAACACAGCATCCTTGCAGCAATGTTCAGATAGGCGTAGTCCCTGTGGCACAGCACGGCATGATGCAGAGCTGCCAGCTCTGGACCTGAAATGACGGTGGCTCGGGTGACTGCTGTGCCCATCCCAACCCCACCGCTCCACTCCTGGAGAAGGCAGCGGTCCTTTGCCAGCAGCGGCCCAGTGCACTCCCACAAAAAAATAGTAGTGCCCTTTTCCCTGTGCACTGGTGGCACCCAAGGATCAATACCACAGGGAGATCTGGACCTCAGGTGTTTTGGGGAGATATTAGGAAAGTGACATGTTTTATGGGAACCCATTCCAGCACCTTCAAGAGACGGGGAGTTCCCTTGGGGACTTTGTGTCCCACAGCTTTTTGGCATCAGCAGCACTGATATAGCTCAGATTGGAAAAACCCTCTTTCTGAAATACACTTTTTGAGGTATTTTTCTTTGTTAAACACATAGATCTGTAGAGCAAAACATCATTTGGAGAACCTGAGGGAACTGTTCATGCTGCCAAGATTTCTAGATGAGGGGAAATATTTTGTTCCTATTGCCATCGTCATGCTTTATACTCCTGCACAGTCATTCCAACTCCAGTTTGTTGTATGTCACTGAGGAGAAAAATGTATATTTATTCCAGCTTAATCATGCCTACAGAAATACCCAATCACAGTAGTTTAAGTCTACCAAAATTATTAGATTACTGACATGCCGCTCTACAATTCCCTACCTGCTGTCTTTTTTGTGCACCTGCAGAAAAGTCACTAACATAGCATTTTTTAAAAGTATTTTCTGTGGGCTATACCTTGCTCTCACTAATCCTCCTAAAAATCTGGTAATTTCTACTAAAATTGCTAGAGCTGTCCTGGCCTTGCATCTAGGCTGGATAATGGAATTTGACCCTCTGCATCTGTAGGAAATGTGGTCTTCTGTGTACTGTTTCACAGGAACCATATTTCCTGAATTGGATGGTGGGTGTTCCAAGTGAAAATTACTGAATTGTTACTGCTCAGTGCCCTGCTTCATGGGTCAGTCTCTGTGCATCACAAGAGACTGGGGATCCAGCCTGGAAAGCCCCAATGGTTTAAATTGCAAGGTCTGTGAGGCAAGCCCTATTTTTTATGTAAGGCTGTAATTGGAGGGAATCCTTGATTTTAGCAGAGAATTCATGGCATTACTGTGTGACAGCCACAATAAAAGTGTAAGTCGTTAGGCAGAGAAGATAAAGCACCACTTAAAGGAACCACTGACAGATGGGAGTGTGGCTCTGCAGCTCCGAGCAGGGAGACGTTTGGGTGCTTGCCTCTTCTGCTGCTGAACCTCCTCACAATGCTGGGAGAATGAAAGCCTCGTGGTATAATGGTGGTGGTGATGACAAGGGTAATAAGGCTCATGATAATAAGGACAAGCAGGGTTTCCATTTCCATTACCAGAGCAATCGATTGGGGTTTAAGTTTTTTTCTTTTTTTCTTTTTTTTTTTTTTTGTCTGTGTCATCTAAAGCAAGTTCTGTAAGGGCCATGAGATAAAACCCTGAAAAGGGCCTTTAAAAAGGTCTTTGGAAGTGGTGTGGAATTTTAAAATCTAATCTGTAATTTGAAGAATGAAGACTAATATAATTGGTATACAGTCCATTTCCATTAGAAGGAAGATACTGCTGAGTTGTTTCCTCTCAGCATAGGCTAGATTAAACATACAGACGAATTATTTTCTTTTTTTGTAGTTCCCCTCTCTAGGGAATCTGCATTTGTAGAGCAGCAGATGCAGCTTTTGGCCTGTTACACACGCACATATATTTAGCTTTCCAGGATGCAGAGAAAAAGTTGCTTGTTCAACAGAGGTAGTTTTAAAACTACTATAATCTTGAAGCTGCCTACATGTTTGAGAAGTTGTGGCACCTTGCTGCTCACAAGAGATGTGGGCTAGAGTACCGGCTGGCCCCCCAGCACAGCAGGCTGGCACAATCCCCCCTGATGCTGCTAGGGCACTCCTTTGCCAACACCTGCAACTACCGACCCTTGCAAGTAGATAAATCAGCCCGGCAGAAGATTAACTAAGAGCAGACCTCTGTGCTGCGACCACCAGCCTGGCCTGGCCTCGGCTCAAGTCTGTGCGAGCAAGGCAAGGGTAGGGGCTGTGAGGGGAAGAGATGATGTGCGATGCCTGGGGCTGTGGAAGCAGCCAGGGGTTGTCCTGGAGGGGCTGCTGGTAGTGTGAGCTGAGGGTGGGGGAATAACCTGGCTGCTGCTCAAGGCGAAAATCACATTTTTCCTCTCCAGGAGCTTGGAGCCAAGGCTGAAACTGAAGTGCTACAGAAATAATCCTTGCCCAGAGCAGTTGGCTTTGTTTCAGGGTTGAAACTGTGAGTCAAAGATGCTTTTATGGCAAGACTTGCTTGAAATCACTCACTGTGGTCCATTTATTTTAGCCTGTGGCTGGGAGAAGCATGGTTCATATAGGTAATGATGTTTGGGAGCTTGAGGATGAACTCCAATTCCAGACCAAAATGTCTTCCCTGTGCTCTGCCACCTGTTGCTCACAGCTATGAGATGTCTCAGATGGTGCTGGTGTACGTTGCAATGCTCTGACTGCGTGTCACACAGAAAGCAGTCATAAGCTGTATCTTGTGAGAATTTGTTAACAATGCAGCTTGTTATGTTTTCTCAAAGATGTGATGTATGTGTCCATCAGTCAGATGTCCATGAAGACAGCATTGTATCTGGAGGAGAAAACTAGCAACCATTACTTATTTTTCCTCCCTCCACACTATCAACTGACCAGATTGTATCTAGAACTGCAAGCCTCAAGCAGATGAAACGAAGGAGAGGGAAGGAATTATTTGCTAAGTAAACATCACATTAAAATAACCATCTTTTCTGATTAAAGTAGACAAAAGGCAACCTTTGTTAAGGTCTGTAGTTCAAGCAGGACTGGGCAGATGTAACAAATATTTGGTAGCATGGGATTTTCCCAAGGCACAGAGAGAAGAGAGTGCCCATCAGCTGAGAGAGAAAAGCCAAGAGCAAAGAAGGGAACAGTGGGGATCTTGCACAGACAAATAGAAATTTTGTCCCTAAAAAAGAAGAGCTGACATGAAAAAAACAGTACTGAAAGAAGTTTTGTCATGAAAGCATTAGGTGTAAAACTTGAGGCACTTATGCAGAAAGAAATGCTTAGAAACAAGGAGTATTTAGTTGGGAAGAGCTATATAGCGTACCTATAGACACAAACCCGCATTACACACACCTCCCACCTCATAACCCCCTTACACACATAAAAGGACTGCCTTGCTCTCTTCCAGAAGATCAGGAAGAAAATCTACAGCCCTTTAAATGGAAAGCTTAGAGGCTGGGATTTCAAAAGAGCCTGGGGAAACTGGAAGACTTGCTTCGACTAAATTCCGATAGGATTGTCATGCCTCCATCAGTTGGATGCCCCTGGAAATCTCAAGCTGCAAGGTTTTTTATTGAAACTTCTTATACACATCAACAATATGTTTTTGCAATGGTTGTTAAGCCCATGCTTTTGCAACACATTATTCTTCCCCCTCTATGAAACCGTGACTTAATGCATAGTAATGGCATGTCAAAAGCAGTGTCACAGCCCCGGTCTTGAATGCAGTGCTGAGTCTCCTGTCATGCGTGGAATGTAATTACCATTAAGGTTGAAAAATGAGGAAGATGAACAGTAGTGGCAGTTTTTCTCAAGTTTACATAAACACTGGCTGCAAGAAAAGGGCAGGAACATTAAAATCAAAGAGTTCCTGTCACATCAGCACTTTAAATCTCTAAGCGGCTCCTTGAAAATCATCTGGCCTCGGTGAACACAAACAACCGATAAAAGCTTCAGTTAAGGTCTGCTCTTATCTGCTAATTCCAGGGCAGTCTTGCCCTTTACCCACTGTCCCTAGGAAAGAGGCGATTTTGGCACTTTCTCTTGGCTCACTAAACTCTCTGCCATAAGAATAATAATAACTAGCTGGAAAAGAAGTAGAAATGGGGTTGAAGGTGTTTGAAGAGGAAATTTCTGTATCGCTCACTAAGCAGCTGTGGGGAAACGCTCCCTGTGCTTTGCCTGTGTGTGCTGATAATTAAAGACTGGGTGACAGAGGGTACCAATCCTCTCATTTCTGGGACTGGGTGTCATCTCTTGGGCACAGAGCACCAAAACCTGCCCCAAAAGCTCTCAGAAATGTAGGCAATATCTCTCTCCCACCAGCTCCCGATGAATCTGCAGGGTTTGTCTCCTACTGGAAGCGCGAGAAAACAGGAATGCCTGGGAAGAAAGAAGCGGCAGAGGTGTTTTAAGGTCTTTTTTCCCCCGAGTCGTGGCGGTAGTTCTTCCCCTTACTTGTGCCGAGTTAACAGCCAAAACGCAAGCCCACAGGTTTCAGGTTTCCTTAGGGACCTGATGGTCTCAGCAGGTTTGCCAGAGGATGTTTCAAAGGTAACTTTTCTGCATGAAACTGGTCTGATTTATTGTCTCTGTGGTTTTATTGAGCATTTTTGGCTTCTGTTTTCTCTTTTTTCTTTTTTTTTTTTCATGTGAAACGTGATGGCTTAAGCTGGGATTTGTTTTGTGGCTTTGATGAATTGAAGTCTCCTCATCCTGTTGCTCTTAATGGAGCAGCGCTGTAAAGCACTTAGGGTTCAAAACCCCACAAAATTTGGTGCTGGTAGAAAATGCAGGTCACTCGTGTCTGCATCTCCTGGATTTTCCACGTTGGTCTTTCTCTCCTTTCTCCGAGACTGGCCCTGGGCATCTGGCTGGACCCATCAGCAGGCAGCGACCTGAGCTAACTCAGTGTGTGTCTTAGCATGGCCCTTTCCCTCCCCTAATCCCCTTTGGCTGCTTCCCGTACCCAGCAAGGACAGGAGCCGTGCCACAGAGATATCCCTGTCAGAGCTTCATCGTGCTGTGATGGAGAGGAAGAGAGAAGGAAGAGGGCAGGAAAAAGAAGGGAAAAGGGCCACCCCACTAGCAGTCTGCTCTCCAAAACCCTATAGGGTCTTCATGGAAAGAGGTAAAATAGTGGTCTTCTCCCTGACAGCCATTTCCTGCTGCCATTGCAGTCATGTTCCAGCACTTGCCTGAGTTTTTATGAAAATGGTCCTCTTGGGTCCACATGGGCTCTTCTCATCTTCCAAACTGAGTCAGGTTAGTTTAGTCTGTGTGGAAACTGTAACCAGCTGCAAATGGTTTATCTGCCAGCAACACAAGAGACGACAAGAAAAACAAAGTATAGGAAAGTTTAATGCAGTCTCACTTGCAGGTTTTGAAACTGGTATGCATTTGCCACAAAATAATCATGTGTTTTTAAAAAATCTGCTTTTTCATGAAAACTTTACCTTTTGTGGCACAAGCACTTTTCTTGGCAAAGGCTTCTGCCCACCAGTGTCTTGCTCAGCATTTGTTTCTGAGCTGGTAGAAATTTGTAAACCCCAAATATTCTGGGGAAGAAAGAGGATTTCTGTGCCCCCCCCCCCCCCAGTCTTCCAGCTGAAGGTTCTAGATGAAGCCAAAACGAAGATTTCTTATGATTCAGCTAAGTCTTGAAATATTTCCATGCTCTTCTTTGCTTATCAGAATTTGGATCTCCAGATGGGCTAGACATTCACGCTTGCAGAATTCCTCTCCACAAAGCACAGGATGAGTGCTGTGGCTCATTTCTTATTTGAAAAATGCCTCTAAGCCCTTAATTAATAAACCTGTTGTGGTCTGTCCCATGGCACCCAAGTGCAGCAAGCAGAGCAAGTCTGGGGACTGTCACGAGGCTGAGCTGAGAGCCCAGGTAACTAGATGAGTCCATGGTGGTGAGGTAGGTCCACAGCCAAGCCAGGACTTCTAGTCTGGGGGTCATGGAAGAGGATATATGAGACCAAGCATGGACATACTGGTAATGTACCTCAGGGAGAGACCAGGGGTGGGAGCCTGAGCCTCAGTTCAGCTGAGAAGGGAAGGGGAGACCTGCAGAGGCTTCTCAGGTCCAGACACCGAGGATGGAGCAACCCACCCAGGGCCCTAGCACGAATACGCTTACCCTTTAAAGTTGTGGACAGGTGTTTGCAGTCTTAAACCCTGGAGAGTACTCTCAGTACTATAAATCATTCAGGTATTTGTGTTACGCAGTGATAGCGATCAATATGAACAACTGGTGCTTGGGTAGGACTTCATCTAACTTTAACCCCAGTCAGGTGGGGGAAAATGCCATCCATTAAATATTAACTTAATAACATAGTTGGCATAAATGTATAAATGTAAAAACTGCACCACTCAAGTGGAGTTGAAAACACCCCAAGGGGCAAGTATTCTTCAGTACAAGTGAGACAAAAATTGGATACTTCAGAAATGGTGAGAATGTTCTTGAGAGTACAATCCTTTTTGCAGTGTCACACAACTAAGCCAGACTTTTATCAAACCATGCTGGTGATAAAAGCCTGGAATTGAGAAAATCAAATGGAAAAACTAAAAGTGGGAGGAGGGTGTTAATAAAGTTTAATGTGTAGTGTGCTGTGTATTAGTTTTTAATCAAGTTCTGTACGTGGCCACAGCAGAGAAATATGACAAGATTCCTCTGCTAATATTTCACATTCTTATTGGTGGTCTTATTTATTCATGCTGTGTTTTTCTGAATAAAAGCACTGGAGGTGGGTGAGAAGAGGTGGGAAAAGCAGAGAGGAAAAAGCAGAGACCACACTGGAAAACAAAAAACTCCTCCGAGTATTCATCCTTTATGGAGCACATTCTGCATTTCATTCCATGTGTGAAAACAAATTGCAGTTCTCCTGTTCCCCAAAGTATCAGTGGATAAAATGGGTTTGACTCCTTTAAATATAATGGAATGAGATAATTCAGGGGTTTTTTCTCTTTCACTGAATTTTCCACTGTACTTGTTCCCAGATTAATTTATGCCTATGTTTAGTTGTAGACAATTTGGCCATTCAGTTTTGATCATCATATAAACCTTTGACTCTTGATCTGTTTTTATATGTTTAAAGGGATATGGTCTAGCAGCTAGAGAAGGTGTTATTTTAATTAACAGCTATGTAAAAAGTTCTTTCCTAGCACAACAGTTGCAGGATTGGGACCGGTGCTTCATGGTTAGCTCTGCCAGCTAGCGTGCAACACAAACAGAAGGATGCATTTCACTAGCTGGCTCAAGCAGAAAGGGGTAAGCTCCAAACTAAGAGGAAATCCTTATGCTGGGGATGATTTTTGCAGTCTTAAGGCTAGCAGATGAGACAGTTTGCATTTAGTATCTCAGCACTTAGGCTCTGCAGGTTTGATCAGACACAGAAAATGAGTGCAAAAAGAGAGATTTTTACACTTTTGTGTTTCTTTGAGTGAATTCTCTCCTGCCATGTTAGGAGCTTTCTGCATAGCTTCTTGCAAAGGTTTGAGTGATGGAGTTTTACTGGTATGCATATTCAAAGGAGGCAATTTAGGAATTACTTTGACATGACTAAAGGGAAAAATCCTTTTATGAAATGCTAGAGATGCTTGCACATTCATTGTTCCAATAAACAGAGATGGTACTGTATGGTTTGTCTGAACAAATTAACCCAAACCCTTGTAATTCCTTCCACTTATATTTGTTGGCCTGATAAAGGATATCTTCTCCTACAAAGATTGTCAAATTTGTGCAGTTCAGGCACTGAATATCAAACACTGGCAAAGGACTTTGTGTTAAATGAGAGAGATAAACTTCTGGAAATAAAGGCAGCAACACAAAAGGTTTTTAGTTTTTTTAAAGGATGAGTATTTTGAAGGAAATTATAAAGTACCAGCAAAACTAAACTTTTTTCCATATTCATTTCATTTGGATTTATTTCTCTATTAATCTGCATGATGTTTTAAAGAAAAGACATCAAAGAATACAGTGGTCTATAATACCACCTATAGATAAAACCATAGAACAGCCCTTTTGCTGCTCTGTGACCCTGCTTCAGCCCAGACTATTGTCCAGCACGTTAAATGCCATGTCACATGCATGAGACCATTGGTGGCGCAGGGCACTCAGCTGCAGCATTTTTTTTCACATACCCTATCTATAATTATCTCTCTTTATTTTGGTATGACATTGCACAGGTAAGATGCTTCATCACTCACAAATAGCTGAAAGTTAATGTTAAAAGGTCCAAGGATACATTATTTGTTATTTTATCTAAGGGTGAATGGAACATAAATTATACAGAAACTTAGAGAAGATTCTCTCTCACCCTAAAAGCAGTTTGCACAAATGTCTATCTCCTCAGTTTCCTGAGAGGTCATCCCTATCCCATCATTTGGAGAGGTGCAGCTCTTTTAGAAGGAAGAAATAAAGTCAGAATTTTTTTATTCCACAGAAAAGTGTCCTCAATTAACACTGACAGCTATTTAATTTCATTTAAAGTAGGTTGGTTTAAAATATGATTCTTATCTCTTCACTGCAGGGTGGACTAAGTCTCTCTTTTAGAGTCACCCAGCAATGGGTATTAGGGGAACTCGGTTACATTTCTTTCTACAGAAACCTGAGCTCCATTAGCAAAATACAGATTTGAGCAGATATGGACCCAGCATCTGGTCTCTTAGAAATAAGGTAAAACTGTGAGGAGGGAATTAGAGAAGATCCAAAGCCCATTTAAATCAATAGGGAGGCTCTGTAACCTTCAGCTGGTTTTGGATCCCACTCTGAGAGAATAGAAGAACTTGTTTACCTTAAAGGAAGAAATCATTGTCAGTTCATTAAGCCCTTGATTTTGTTTTTCTCTAAAATCTCTTATTTCTCTCTCTAACAGTAACTGGCTGTCTTAAAGAAAATGGGCAGCAAGTGATGCCATGGTGGAGAGGAGTGGATGTTGTCCCCAATAAGAGGGATGTGCCTAACTGGTCCTACCTCAAATACTGCTCAAATTTTAATTAAACAACACGCTGCTCTATGTCCTTATCTAGAGTTGGTAGTGTAATAAAACCAACTACTATCTGTTTTAAAAATGTCTTTTCAAAGTAATGAATGCTGATGTGCAGTGTTTTTATTAGTTTAGTGGGCTTCTCATTTTCTGAACTTTTTTTTCTTTTCAAAAATTCTCTGAAGTTATTGATGGAGACTTTTTGTTAAAACACACAGGAAAAAAAATCTGAGAACATGTAAGACAAAAAGAATTAAAAATACCCCTCTTAGCCAGCTCTAGGCAGGCCTTTAAAAAGCTTTAATTTAATGAAGTGAGAACAGCTGATGCTGAACTGGTTGCTAAGAAGGTGTCATGTAGCCTATTAGGTTATATAAACTCATTGTTTGTGGCAATTACAAAATAGCTTATTATCTCTGGGGATGTCTAACTCTTGAAACGTAAAGCTTGAGAGCACAGCTACTAAATTAATCTTTATTGAAGTCTCCTGGGCAGTTTTACCAAGCTAAGCTCAGCCAGAAGAAATACCCAGATCCAAGGCTCCTGGTCATTGTATGGGATGGCTTCACAGCAGCCCCCTAAGATACCAGGAAAGCTATGAGAAACACAGTCTCCATTTCTACCAAGGTGTGGGTACCCCCGGTGAGGGTTCCAGCAAGCAAAATCCACTGGGTGGTTCTAATCTAGACCACAGTTTGCCGTTTGAGTAGTCCAGTTCTAGGTGGCAAAGAGGTTTTTTTCTCTATCACCAGTGAAGATACAGAAGAACAGCTGCAGTACTGCTTCAGCTCTTCTGGACAAGTGAACATGGTAGAGCTGTCTGCCACCATTCACAAATAGCACCTACTTAGAGCTTAAAATCAATACCTAGCACCTTTCCACCAGGTGTGGAGCTACCACACCTGTATACAAAGGCATGCCTCCCTGCATAGGAGAGTGTATCCAGGATGAGGAACCTGCTCGGAGCTCTCAGGTTTCCTTTTAGGTACTCTTGGGCAGGTGTTGACCTTGCTAAAACCAACAGGGAGAAGTAAAGCAGTTGAGTGATGTGACTATTTCCTGGTTAGTAAGTGAGTGGACTGTTTTGCTCCTGTTCATCTGGAGGTCCTTGGGCTGAGAAACATCTGCATTGCCTGTGGGGTTAGTGGTACCAAAGAGGGAAGGGCCATGGAAAACCAGCACTTGCTTGTGGGGGAAAACAAACCTATGAAAACTTAGGTTTTGCACTTACAAAGGTGAAATATCTTAGCTACCTCTACGTAAATTATTCTACTTGTTCCTTACTTGGAACCAGAAGGATACTGAATGAACACATGGTCTCAGCCTGGTACTTCTGTGGGGCAGCAACACATTAAGGGGTATGTGGTGAGTTGTAGCTCAAAAGAGGATTTTTTTTCCAAGAGCTCATTTGGACCAGTTGTCATGTCGTACAGAGGCTTGCATAATCCCATGGTGCTGGGTTTGAAGGTGAACAGTGAACAAAGCTCTGCCTCTCTGACCCTCCTTTGCTAGCTCTGCTCTGCTCTGCTCTGCACTGCACTAAGGTGTCCCTCCACCTGCCCCACCATCTCCAAAGCCAGTTGTGGTTTAAATTAACCCACAGCTGTTAGTTAGTGCAGATCATGCTAATCCCCTTTACTCATCTTGTTGCAACATGTGTACCAGGGAGCCCCAGAATGGACCTGGGGGTGTGGGATGGCTCCTTGAGACTGCAAGGGATGGGAGCTGGTGAAAATGAGCATTCATCAGCACTTGCCTTGTCACCAGTGCTTGAAAACCCTTTTCTGCACTTGTTTAAAAAATGGTTCCTCGCATGCACTTACACTATTCTTTACAATGTAAGGGTGACAGAAATGAGCTTTACAAATAAGTGGGTTTGTACTTTGATGAATTACCTCGCCTTTTCCTACATGAAGATGTTCAGAAGGTCTTAAGGGTCTTAAGCGTATCAAAGTGGGAAATGGGGACTGGCTTTTCCAATGTCCCAGTAGGTGTTTGTGCTAGTGGCAAGTGGGCACCAAAAGAAATGAACGAACAAACAAAAAGCTAAACAAAATGCCCAAAAATAGTAAAAAATAAATTATTTTAATGTAGCCAGCACTGTTTTCAGGACTAATTCATTATTCCCTAATATGAAATAGTCAACCTTAAATTAAGGTCATTTTATTAAAAGAAATGTTAACTTTTAGGAAATGTTCTTTGTAGAGATTCACATACAAAGAGTCTACTCACTGCTTTTACACCATTTTGAATGGATCTAAGTATAGAAATCCACTCACAACCCAGATTTCACTTTGCAGTTATCAGGCTGGGGCAGGGGTGTTTGTTGCAAATACCACATCATGTTGGTTTTCTGTGAGTATTAGTTAAGACCAGTTGGGGTCAAGGGGTGAATGGTTATTTGTTTTGGCTTGTTGCAAACTGTTGTTTTGCTATAACTGAAACACATGCATCATCTGAGTTAGACTGGTAAATGATGAAATGTTAGAATTTCTTGGATAATGGAAAGAAGCTTTTTTACAAGATGGAGGACAACATGAAAGATACTTGAAACTGCTCAGGAAATTCTGACAGATCTACCTTATGGCCAAGCAATGTTGGAAAGGCTAGGATACTTCCAGCTTGCTTGAAAGGGAGAGTGTCCTGGTAGTCCAGTGCCAGAAGAAACTAGATGGAGTTCTGTGTGTCCTGGACTCCTAATGAGGGTCCGCTTATGTCAGCTAGAGATAATCCCATCTCCTCCTGATTTAGCATGAGAGAGCGGGTGATGGGAACTCTTAATCTTCTACTACTCAACCCTCCTGTCCTAGAGTTCAAGTACCCCCAGTGCTGCTTCTAAGTTCTCTGACACTTTTCCAGCATGTCGCTCCCATTCTTCAAGCTCCTTCTCCATTCCCAAACTGTTCCCACCCGGAGTTTTCTGTTTCGTCCCTCAGAACTATGACCTTTCATCACCATCTACCCCGAAGTCCCCTCAATCCTCCCAACTCCCTTTCCTCACCTTACCCATTTCTTATTGTGGCAACCTTTGAATAAAATTGTTGGTAGTACTGTGTTTGGTGAGCTCTCCTAGTCTCTCCCTCTCTCTCCCACAGTGATTATATCTGATGACTAGGTTTTCAAGTTCAAATTCCCAGCTGTCTACAATGGGAGCTGTTATTTGTTGAAATATTCCTATAAACTTAGTCCAGATAGGACCCTATTCTAATGAACAAAGGAAAATGGCATGAATTTCCTCCTAATAGACAAAAGATTGTGAGTTTGGGTGTGTGTACTTGTGAACATCTGGTAAAATGCGACTTGGTGATGAAAGCTTCCTTCACATGGTCAAGTCCCGACAATCACCCACTGTTTAGTCTAAACTTTTATTTCACCAAGTGCTGCACTTTTGCTTTCAGTGACCTTGTACATCAGTCAGAGGGCATGCCACACACACTGCTGTTTCCGCTCTGAATAGGGAGGCTGAAGTTGAAAATTGCAGGTTGGAGACTCTACTGCCCCAATGCTCTGTCCCCTTTGTTGTGGCTAAGCTTGTTATTGTGGAATAATTATTGTTATGTCGACAAACCAAATACTGGGCCGATGACCTCTGCAGTATCGAGAGCTCTGTTTTCATGAGACTCATTTCAATAGACATTTGCAAGTGACCTCAAACCGCAGCAAAGGTATCCTGCTGTTCTTTTGTGGTTTAGATGGTCTACATAGCACATGCATGATGCTGAAATAGATTCCTTCCACAATGATCTCCAGGAAACCTTGATTGTTGTGTGTGTTCTGATGGGACCTAAACTGTTCTTCTCAAATCTGTGTCATAACTGCACTTTATTTCCCCTTGCCTTGTTTTGTTTTGTGTATGTGAAAGAGGGAGAAGAGAGGGGGAAAAAAATACCATGCCATCTATACTCTGGTGTTTCTGTTGTAACTGTTATCTTGAACTCTGGAGAGCTGTTATTACAGATGTAGGAACTCTAGGACAAGAGGATACCAGCATCCACTGCTCTGTCTTTTTGTGTGTGTGTTTCTGATCACTTGATGCAACAGGAGCTTTTACAACCGCACAATCATGGCTGCACACAAGTTAGCTGTACTACTCAATACATGCTGTTGGAACGTTATCCAAACACATGGGAATAGGATGCAAGTAACTGGTTCTTTCACAGATGGGTAGGAGACTACCACTGACTCTTAACTCTTAAAACTGCTTCAGAAAAAGAAGAAAAGCCATTATTTTGTATTTAAAAGGAGAAGTTGAAGGGCCAAGACATAACATCTGATTCAAGGCTTCATAAGGGCTCCCTGTGACAGGATTTGGAATAAGGGCTTTGATCTGAATGCAGACTTGATGTAGGACAGTGCGTTCTAGCATTCTGCAAGTCCCCTCTTTTGTTAGCAAGCACTTCTTGAGGACATGTAGGGACAGATGTTATCGCTGAACAAGGGAGCCCACTGCTTTGGTGTTGACTGTATGCTCAGAGGGAACAGGTATACCAGGCATGATGCTTTGTGACCTCTCTCTTACATGCCTTTTTTTTTTTTTTTTTAAAGAGTTTCCTGAAGTATATTGTTAATGCACCTATTGATAAAGTTCTGCAGTAAAGTCTCTTGCAAGACTGTGCTGACGTGAATGTGGAGGAAGTTGTTGATGAGATAATATTCCCCTATTTAGACAAAGTCTAGACCACAGAAGGTTGAAACCCCATCATTTAAATGAAAATAGGGCCTACTGCAGATGCAGTCAGTGACAATGAAGCTGTTCTGCTGCTAATGTGCTAAAATAGAAACCCTGTGCTGTCAAAGTATGGAAGCAAGGATGTTTTATTACTTCCCAGTGTCATGAGTGAAAGGTGCCTGAGGTGAATTTTTGCTTGTGCTATTCCTTTTGTTCCAGACCAGACAATCATCCATAGCAAGGCTGAAGATGGTAGCAGGAGAAAGACTGCATGATCTGTTATATGGTAGCCCTTAACAGATACACTTGTAGCAAGTTTGAAAGAGTCTGCTGTTACCTTGAGCCCCCAAAGGTTGGAAGACTGAGATGACATTTTTCTCTTGAGGTATCACAAGAAAGGAAGACTGGAGTAGTTATCCTCTTACCCACACTGGTAGGCTATTAAAACAGCAATGCAAAATTCTTTTGAACTGCTCTAGAGAAGCATTAAGAAAGGTTTGGGGGTTTTATATGCATTAGACTCTACCTATGTCACAGATTTTAAATTGGGTTGGTCCCGTGACAGTGCTTTGCCTGTCTGGAGTCTCCCTCCTTTCTCTGGCTTCTCCCACCTGTTTGTGGAGTACACTTTCTCTCTTCCTTACTTGGACAGTCTCACTGAAAAGGGAAGCATATCCTAAGCAGGAAATTTTTTAAATGTCGTAACTTGAAAGAAAATTTGAAAATCACATTATGAGTGCTGTGTAGAGCCCTAAACCCCTTGTAACTTAGCAGTGCCTTTTATCAGAAAGCAGTCGTTTAGCATACTGTACTGATTAGTACATGTTCTTAGCATATCTCAAAGACATTTCAAAGGCTGGAATTTCATAGAACTTCAATAATTGCTTAATTCTTGTCCAGCCAGTTGAACTTCTGCAGAATTAATTTCTTGGGAGGTTGAAATGTTCTATCTGTATCCCTCCCACTTGGTTATAATTCCAGGCACTAAGGTGAACAGAAATATTATCTGAGCTGTGTCCAGAAATAAGCTTTCCATTTGCCCAAATTCTACTGAGCAGCAAATTAAGAACTGGAAGATATACAGGTGTGTGCATATGTGCCTATGTAGAATGTATTTAATTGAAAGATGATGGTCAAAAGCTGCTGAGCAGATGATAATCACTACTTTTTCCAGTAGAGATCCAACAGAGATTTCCAGTAGACATGATTGCTTGGGGTTTCTTTTCTTCTTGCTGTCAACATCACAGAGTCAGGTCTTGTTTGATATTTACCTCCAAGACACGCTGAACAGTTGAAGTCTTCCTGAGACCATCATGTCTGAAATCAGACCAAAAGAGTCCTCATTTGGCTGAAAAATCTCCCATTTCCCTCAGATGTCTATGTACAGTGTGGTGGAAAGTCTGTTAGTTAAAGTTGCACAATGCCAACTTTTTCAAGTTCGCTTCTGAGGATGCTCACACACACACACACAGAGTGGTTTCCAGGCTGTCTTCCCCTGAAATCAGAAAGCTATGGCTCTGCACTCCTGAACTCTTTTACTAAAATTAAAAGCATCAGAAAGAAAAGGAGGGAAAGCCCAACCAACAAAATCAAAATATTTCTTCCCTCTTTTGAAGAGTTGTCATGGCTCGATTGTAAATTACAGTTGTAGGACCTTAGAGGGGAATGGAGCATTTGGCTGCCTCATTTCATGCTAAATCAGAAAGAGCATAAGTATTTTGCAAAGAACGGAACAGTGACTACTGCCCAGAAAACTGCCAGTTTTCTCCTGCCTTTGCAGCCAAGCCCTTCAGCCCCTTTCATCTCAGACCCTGCTGTAATTGTAACACCTGCTCTGGAGCTCCACTGAGAGCTGAGCCGATAAAGGTAGCAGTTTGCAGACCTGTGCACGCCGGAGCGCCTTAGCTTTTTGGAGGGCCCTGCTTTCTCTGGCCCAAATCCAATACACCACTTAGACATCTGCTTAACTTTAAGCATGTGAGTATCCCCTTTGAAGTCCTCTGTATATTGTTTTGCTGGACTGAGGTCAATGAGCTCAGTACCTTGCAGGATTGAGCTCCTGAATGTCGGATTTGATTAAATGCTCCCCCTTTCTTCCCTCCCCCTCCTGCCCCTGAAAGCCTGACCAGAGCCAAAACAGACTCAGAAAAAAAGGAAAAAAAAATTTTAAAAAGGCAGCTGGTGGGAAGTGAGCCTGGCTCAGCTGTGGTAGCTTGGTCTTAAATTGTTGCAGATCAAACCAGAAGAAAAGCAGAACAAAAAATCCAGTCAGAGATCTGGTTAAAAATTAAACCATCTACACTTTCCTAAGGGAGCTACAGAATCTCTAGAAGTGACTGCTTATCGATCATGCTGGTTTTTCCTCCTCAAACTCTTTGTGCTGTTGCTTCAGGGGTACGACCACCCATTTAATCTAACTGCTCCCTGTTAATTGTGCTCCTGCTTCTTTTTTTTTACTGCAACTCCAGAATGCACTCTCTCTCTCTCCCAGTCTGTTCCTTGTCAGTTCGCATCAGTTTAAGGTCAGGAAAGCTAACGGGGAACAAGGAACTGCAGCATTTGAACTCAACCTTGCTTTCCCAAGGAACAACCTGACAATTAGTACAGGGATCAGCATCAAAAAAGAGCAACCCAGCGTGAAGCCTGTCTAATTAGTCATATGAACGGAGGGCTTCCCCTCCACTTCCTCAGGAACACATGCTTGTCAGATCTGATACAAAGAGACTTCTCTCCCTAACGTAATACTGAAATTAGCTTGAGAGCAGGTAGCCCTGGCTGAATCGCATCTTTAAGCTACGGGAGGCTTAGCTGCAACATCTAGTTGCACACCCATATCCACAGTTGCAGTGTGCTTATGACCATGTGCTTTGCAAGTGATGGCAGGATGTATCTTTCCTTGCAAAACACAGGAAGAAAAAAAAAAAAAAGAGTCGATTTTGCTGCTAATCTTCTCGATTTAATAACACTTCTGGTTTAGATGGAAAAATGAACAAAGGGAAAAATTAGAGATGAAAGCTGAATGACAATCTCCTAATCTGAGGGAATTGTGCTAGCTGAGAGACTCCATGTGTCTGACTTGTCTTTTTTCTTCTTTTTTTTTTGCTTTATGAACCAAAACATTCATTTATCTCCTACAATCTCCAAAACAAAATAAGTAGCAGTAAAACTTTGTGATTACTGTTAATTTTGCCCTAGTATCTGGGTATTGGCTAACAGCTTGAGCTGAAATTAAGATCCTGTTGCATTCGCTCCGTGAATGAAAACAATGACCAAAGCTCATGCAGTCTAACAGTTTGTCTATACAGGGACACACAGAAAAAAACAAGCCAAACAAACTAGAAGTGTATATTTTATGATTAAACTGCATTTAAATTCCTGAGTCAAACTCCTAATTTAGAGTTTAAAAGTCCTTAATCTGATTTTGTTGAATTTACTTTGGAAGTGAAGCAAATGAGATAAAATAAAAGCTACTTTAAACGTGTCCTGGAACTTTTATGATGTGGGCTGCAGAATACATGTGGCATGCTAGCAATTCTGAATTTTCATTTTGTTCTTGAACATCAGGTATGTTTTATACTGGCATGGCTTATTTCTGGAAGGAAAAAGGAATAAACTACTTGGACACAACAGGCTTTTGCATGGAGGTAAAGAAACATCTGCAGAGGGGCATAAGTAAAGAAAAAAACCACCCCTACCACTGCCACAGTTTTATCAGTGCATCTGCTGGGTCTTCATGATGGTGATGTGTTGCAACAAGTCCCTCAGCACTGGTTTCCATACGGATTATAGCCTAGATTGGGCTTTTTTTCCTTTTTTCTTTTCTTTTTTGTTTTCTTCATTTCTTTCTGGAGCCAAAGTGCTTTATGCCTTGGTTTCACTGACACGACTGTACCATCAGACAGAAACTCTCAGTTCCCTCTGTAGGAGCTGCCAAACAGCCATCAGAGAAGCTTTGCTCCTGCAAGGTACCTTGGGCTATTTGTTTCTGACAAGAGACTAACAGCTGCATCTCCAGATGTGGATTCCTAGCATGGCAGGAGAATGTCAGTACCAGTCCAAGGATCTGTATTCAGGTGGCTCCTTTGTTTATATACCAAAAAGGACCATAGATATTTTCTGTTTGATACTGTGCTGGGCTGAGTCTCAGGAGACATGCATGCACTTCTTATCGTGGCATTTACCTTCTGGTACTTTAGAGGACAAAGCTGAAAGAATTCATGTAGTTCTTCCTTTCCTACCTATCACAATAATATGCTTATTTGCAAAGCACTTGAGTTGTAGCACTGAAGAGTGCGATAAAAGGCCTTTTCATCATTACTGTTATTACTGTTAACACAGAAGCACTGGCAACTATAGCTTGAGCTAAGCACTGGTTCACAAGGAGCGCCACTGTGCCTAAGCAGAAAAGCCCAGAAACTGAGACTCTGCAGCTGAGGTCTTTGTTTCCTCATGTACTAGAGAGAGGGGGCAAAAGAATGATTCCTCTGATATACTGAGTGATGCAGAAGCCATGCCACATGCTTGCCAGTGAAGCTGCATCTCTGTAGTATTCAAATGAGCACTCTCTGCTTCCTTCATGCAGATTCTCCATATATTAATTAACTGAAATCAGATGCTTGGTGCTTCTAGCAGCTTGTGTTTGAATAGACACTTGGTGGCACACTTTCTCTGAAGAATGCTGTGGGATAATGTAGCTGTTTTGCTAGAGTCCCTTTTTGTTATCTTCCCTTGTCCTTGGCATGGTGTTCTTACAGGCTGTCAGCCTTGTCCTCTGGCTTTTGCAGCTTACCTGGGGAACATGGGCAGCTGCTTTTAAGAAACAAACAAACAAAACGCTTCCCCACGGATCTCTCTTCAGCTCCTGGGAAAGAGAAGAAAATTGACAGCTACAGTGTTCTGCAGGTTTCAGTGACCATCTGCATGGTCCAAGCTCAGATGAATTTCACTGTATTCTGGGGGTGCTGGAAACAAAAAGTCCTTCTCTCACGGGCTTCTTGGGCATCCTCCCCTACTCCTGCATGGCTGCTTCTGGAAGGCACAATACTAGTCAGTATTTGCACATACTCAACAAAATGCCATCAGCTTTTGCATTAGCTAGTCCTGGTGATATGTGATCACATTCACACATAAGGAGGAACCTCACTGTATTAAAAAAAAAGTACTTGTACAAGTAGTAAGAAGGTAATGTGCTTTATGATTTTTCCTCAGACGAATATTCATGGCTCATGAATGGTGTTTATCCTCCTGCCCTTGTTATATGAATACTTGCCTAATACTATTGCTCAACCATAAAGCTCACATTTGCTTCCAGCAGAGTTCAATGGTGTGAGCTGGCTGATACTGGCATCATTTCTCTGAATCTGTATTAATGAGTCATTAAAAGAAGAACTGTGTGTACATTGCCCTGAAATTTTACAATTTTACATGGCGCACTGTTGCCTTCCTGTGCTGGTTGAAGACATTGGTTGAAGTGTGAAAAAAGTACGGGGAGTACCCAATATCTGTTCACCTTACAGCTCTGATCATCTTTTTTTCATGCTGCTTCTACTAGCTGGTGCTTCAACAATGCAATGGACTGCACAGGATTGGGCACAGGGCCCACTAATGAACCCGCACTAATGAACACTGCCAAAATCTACTGCCATTAGAGCACAAATGTGGAGAAATGGCCATGGTGGCAAGTCTTGCACATACTTAGTGATGGACAAGAACTGAGGGGGAAAGAGAACAGCAGGACAATAGTATGTTACATGTCAAAGATGCCTGTCATATGATGATGAACTGGTGACTGGTTCCCTGGTGCTTTTTCTGCAGTTCCCCCAGCCCTGCAGGCAGTACTTTAATTAACAGGCTAGTTGTCCAAAGCCATCTTTACTTTTCTGCTCACTCTCCTTGCTCAGTGTATTACAGCATTTGCTACTCTGCAAAGATCTGAGGACTCTGTGAGGAGGAAAAGAAACAGCAGATTCTGTTCCCAAATGCTCTAAAGCTTCATTTGAAACCAGAGAGCGAGTCGAGCCTTCCCGTCATTTGCATGGGAAGCTTTCAGATGATATAATAGTGTCTTTTTCATCCTTCACAGCTCTGGTTCAGGTCTGTTAGCCATTTCAGCAGTGTCACTCTGAAGGAACACTAGCGATGCTGCTGACTCACAAAAGGGTCCACTTCCTTGACGCATCACAGTGACTGCAGAGAAAGCCTTTCTCCGTGTGAGCCATGCTGCAGCTCAGCCTGGTTCTCATTATGTTCCTCTCTGTACCATTATACTTCTGCATAGATGCAGTACCCACCCAACTGGGGTCATGTCTGCTGCTAACAATCTGCTGACATATTAGATAAGTTATATGGGTTTCTTCACTGCTGTGAAGGGCAAAATATTCCCACTTCTACAGTATTTCATTATCTTTTTTTTTTTTAACCAGATGCTAGTCAAGCTGCAAAAAGCAAGGAAAGTTCCTGAAGTACTGTGATCTTACCTTATTAATGCTGCCTGTTTGCCTCCCCAGAAGTGCAGGATATGAAACAAGGAGGAAGTAGCAGTCAGGATTTCTCCACTTGGCCTGCCCAAGGGGTCTCTTGCTTTTTGCATCTTCCTACCCTCACCTGACATGGCCCCTCTGCAATTTGCTTTCAGTATCTCTTTTAATTGAGGGAGATCTAATGGAATGAGTCACCTGCAGGACCTTCATCTTCAACACTGAACACATGGGCAGTTTGCAAGACACCTTAATGTCTCTTGCATAGTTTTTTGGCCCCAAAGCACTGTCTTTGTTTATAAAACACAAAACAGATACGTTTTGTCATTGGCATATTACCATGAGGGAAACAATGCTAGTTGTCTGTTTCTTAAAACCGGCTTCCTTAAGGAAACAAGGCTGAAACAATTCTATCTGTCTGTCCATCCCACCCCTCCTCCAACAAAACTTCTGAACTACTTGGCCAATTTCAATTTCACTTAAAAATAAGGATAGGATGTCAATGATATTAAATGTATACTTGTTTTGTGCATATAGATGGACTAATATAGGAGGCAGAGATTCTCTTTATGCCTCCACTGATGGAAGAATCACAGCGTGGCTTGGTTCTCTTTCTTATTAGGTAATTGCTGACATAGCACGGGTGACCAGCATTCACAGATTCTGTTACTTTATGCAAAGTATTTCTTTTTTTTATGTCCCCTTCAATACATGCTCTTGAGAAACTGTACCTAAATTTGCACATAGTGCCTGCTCCATTGCATCATAGAGGAATGGCCTGGTCCTCAGTAAACCTAATATGGGGTAGATGTATTAGTAGGCTTGTTCCTCAAGCCTAGGAAGCAAGTCCAGTTTCCCAACACAGAGTCTTGTGAGATCTGACATGTTCTTCCTTGCTTTGATTACACAGGTTTATGCAATTGTTTCATTTGTCATAAACTTCTGTTAAAAAAAAAAAAAAATTGGTAAATTCAAATTATACCAGGAGGACTAAAATTAACTTTAGCTGTGTTGCATGTACTACTATCTCATATATAATAGCTTAAACGTCTTCCAGTCCCTGGCATTTGGATAGCTAAACAAGCTTGTTAGGAGCTTTCCCATAAGCCTTCAAAGAGGACCACACCTAGACTCGTCTAAAGTTATTTGGTATCAGTGTGGCACATTAATATAAAGTCTGCTGAACAGATAGTAAATCTGGTTTCTGTCTCTCTTCTGAAGATGGGAACCCAGCTTTTGTAAAATCTGGGTTCCATATGCAGAGTCAGCTATGAAGTCTTTCCTTTCACAGGAAAAGCCTGCACCAGTGTCCTCAAGTTTCAACAGCTCTCTTATGTCTCTCATGTCCCTTCCTCCCACCCCTCCCCAGGAGATTCAGAGTACCAGTGCTTTGGTCAGGCCTGCCTCTTCTTTACTAGGGACAGATGATGATAAGTAGGTTTTATGTCCCCACCACCTGTTTAATAAACAGAGGCTCGGGGATAAAAGTGATGGGCATGTTGCAAGGAGCTAGGTAAAGAGCCTAGCAAGGAACCGCAGCTTCTGGTGTCAATCGTATGGGTCAACGGAGAAAATGTGACCAGGTTATGGACAGCCTATGAGTATAATTCACTCTTAGTTTGGCTGCAAAAGAGTTTGTTGCAATCCTTCACCCTTGATTTATGGCTCTGAGGAGAGGTTATTTTAAGATACCAAGAATTCAGTTCAGGAATATGGTTAACTGCTGAAATGACCCTGTCTGCTAGATCGTGTATGGCACGTTTCCTGCAGACAGCTGAGCTAAGTTCACCAGTAACTCTGGGTGTTAGCAAAGCTCCAGCTAAACAGCGGCTTAAGAGTATAAAACAGTGACACACCGCAGGAAGAGCATTGCAGAATGATCACTGTTTATTAACTCCTCTGGATCTGGGGGTGAATGTGGCATTGTTTCAGCTTTACCTCAAAGTTTATGTGCTCTGAGAGAGAGCTGGCATTTCACAGCAGAAACTGGTTTTCTTTAAAAAAACATTTTAAAGTAAAATGAGAACCAAAGTGAATTACAGATGTCAAGGACTGTAGGCTGCCAGTGATGGCCATGAGATAGCATTCAGATGACCTAGGCAGTGCTTGAATAAACAGAAAATTCTTTTGTTTAAGACAAGACAGGAGAGAGAAAAGATGGCTTTCAAAAGGGCAAACGCTTCCTTTTTTTCTCTGTGTGTACAGACTCCCTTCTCTATGCCTGTAGCCCATGCAGTTCTCACTTATGCGCTTCAGATACACTCAAAAGTTGGTTCTTTTGGTTCTCGATTTCCTGTGAAAGCCCTCATTCCCATGACAGGTGGTTCTCCAGCCTTCAGCATGATGCAGCTTTAAGAACACACACTTGTGTCAACAGAAATAAAACAGGGTAAGCGGCAGGGATACATTAGAAATCCCACTATCTGAGCAGTGTCTGCTTCTCCAGCCCTCATCACTACCATCTACACCGCTGTCGGTGGGACAAGCGCATGCTGCCCTGTCATTCCACCATCACCGCCCCTGAAAGCACAACAGACACAAATTTTCAGGCAAAAGAGCACCGTCTAGAGACAGACAAGAAATACCAAGGTTAACATGTTATTCGAAACTGTATACGCTCTGGTTTTAGTGGAGAAGATCAGCAAAATAATGGTGACCATTGTGTTATGCTTGTGGCTGTAGTCTGTACCCGTTCAGTCTTCCAGTGCTCAGGTCACACAGCAGAGAGGGATCGGTCACTGTAGATTAGCACATGTCATCCATTTTAGTGACAGCAGATCTAAGTAATACTCCCTTTCCTGCAGCAGTCGGTGGCTTCTCTAAAGACATTTCCAAATTCAATTGCCATTGGGTTAATTCCTCTTCTTGTATCATACTGCAAACTGGACAGCTGCCTCAGCTGGTGTCTGAATCTTCAATAGAGAAGAGGTCAGCAAAACTATTTTTCAACATTTAGCAGAAATCTACTGAAACTGTCAATTTTAGAAAGCTGATGGCAAGTTGTTTGACAGATGCCAAGCGGTGAGAGCCCAAATATACTATTGGGAATGTTTATTTGTGGGCATAATCTCTCCTGTCAAACTGAAGAAAAGGATACCATGCAGGCTGCAAATATTAAGTGACAGATTTCATACAGCCTTTCTTTTGCTGAAAACATGAGTGCATGTTAAACATAGAAGTACTCTTCCCAGTCCCTAGGAACACATCAGTGCAAAAGGCTCACAACCCTTGAAACTGAACTTAGGAAAGAAAGCGTTCAAATATTGGTTGCTTTGATAGCAAAAATATTTTAAAATGCCCTCTGAAATCTGACCTAATCGAATACAGTAGTGTCATCAGCTGTTAGTGAGTGGCAACACCAGCTTTAAGAATAGACTCTATCTTCTCCTTTGTGAAAGCTCAGACAGAGTCTACAAATCAAGCTGTCTTCCAAATGCCCTGTTTTACAAGCGGTACTAATACCAGCTCTCTGTATGGCGCTTTTAATCAGTGAACTCCAAAGGCTCTTACACGTCAGGCTGGTATCATTGCGCTTTGATTTTGGGCAAAGCAAAGCAGCAACATAGAGCAGTTGCAATTCTGATCTAGAGTCTACGACTAGTAAAGTCCAGTTTCATGTCCTAGTTACCATCTTGTACTGATCAAGAGCAAATATGGCATTGCCAAGGAAGGGTGGAGGCATCACCTGAGGTACAAAGCTGTCATTACGACTGTAAAAGTTTAGCTGCGCTTAAGCCACTCTTTTTTCCCAGCAAGTATTTCCACTCCTGGGACTTAGCACCAAATCTTCTTTCTCTCAACCCTTTGGTCTTAATTTTCTTTCCATAACCAAGTGTCAAATATATATGTTTATTTTGCCAGAATTAACCTTGGGTTTCCCTTTTTGATATAAAATAACCTGTTTCAAAGTGCTCACTAAATTATGTCCAGGTTTTCCCCCCCCCACCTCTGCTACAGCCTACTGTACACCATTATCTTTCTTTACAGTGCCAGCCTCAGTTTTACTATCCGCTTAGTAAATCCTTATAATTCATTCTCGTAGTCTAAAGGGAATTTTCTTTTCGCTTGTCATTTATTCTAGGCCTTTTAAGGATATCCACGCTAATCACAGTGAACAGTTTTAGTATTTTGTGCATTCTGTAAAGGTAAATATCACTTTCCACAGGATCACTTACATTCAGGTGTTTCAAACCTGAGAGACAAGGTTTGTCTTAGCACCGACACTCATAGCATTCCTGGTGCTAGAAAAAAAAATTTATTAAAACTTTATTTCTTGTACAGTCCTTTGGCAGCTGTCTTTGAAAGATGCACAATGAGGTTCTGTACTCCATACTTGCTCAAGAGTTCCTGTGAAAGAAAGAGGAGTATAGACTTAAGTATATAAAAAAGGGCTATGCCGTGGACTTTTAAGGAGATCCCACTCATTTCAACTTGTGTGAGACCTAAGCTCTTGGTCAAATACTTAACTTGCCGAAAAGTGACAATGTAAAGTATGTTTTTAACTTTAAATATATTATTCTAACTGATTTTAAATAATAATTTCCATTAATGGAAAAAAAGTTGCAATTAATGAAAGGGATTTATTATTTGACAAATATTTTTTTTACGTTGACTGCACGTACAGCTGGAATTACAGCCTATGGCTTCAGGCTGATTTTCATCAATCCCTTCACCAAAAAAAGATCTCTTAAAGAGAAAAAGAGAAAGTGTTTAACCCTAAATTTAAGACACTACCATGGAGGCAAACTAAGTCACTGGTTTAACTGGGCTAAGCTTAGCCCTGACCTCAGCAGTGGCTAGGGGTGAAGACGACGAAGGTAATCAACTACTAGCATCACTCAGGGCTGCCCTTGCTACTAATCATCAACTACATTGCGGTGGGATTCAGCTGTATTGGGTAACTATGGACATACAGAAAGGCCAGTTCCTGCTCCAAAGACCTTGCAGCCTCGGCAGCGGCAGGGGTAGGGGCAGGCCAGTGATGGGTGGAGGGTTGGGTATGCCATCTTCCTTCCCTGATGGCCGCCTTGCACAAGAGGAATCCCTTCTGCCTGGCAGTCTTTAAAAAGCTCCCGTTTACCTTCCTAATGCTGGGCCAAATGAGCACACTGGACTGCAAATGTCGTTCAATCCTTGTGTACCAAAGAATTGTCAAAATAAAAGCCTAGGACAGGTGATTTCTCTGCCATGGAAAAAATAAGATGGAGGATAGGAAGTAAGTGGTGTCTCTTTTTTGGTGGAAAGGAGCTGGGTTTACACCTTTATACTTCCTGTTGGTTTTACCCCTAAAATACCCAATTTACATTGGCATTTATGAACTGTATCTATGATTATATTTATTGGTTATTTAGTCAACATGTACAGCAAGATATTATTCTATGGGTCGAGTTATGTTTGCTTCATCCATGTTTCACAATAACAGCGTCACAATTCTGTTGAATTTTGTAAACCTTTCCAGTATCTCAAAAAACACAGACCAACTTTGTATCCTGTAAGAAGGCTTGAAGCTAACACATTAATTTCTCTCATTTAGCCATATTTTAAATTAACAGGTTAGGGCACTACAAGATTATAAATGTTCTTCACCAGCAAAACCTATGCATTCATTTATATTAAATATAAACCATTATAATCTCACATCTGTCGTGGGGAAATGTTAATTTCTATGTCACCCAGAAGCCTAACTGATTTATATTTTCATCACCACAATCATTATTCCTGAAAGCTTTAAGATCAACCATGAATACTGTACCACAGTCAACAAGTTAAGCTCTAAAACCAGCCTAAAAATCCCTGAGAGGCTTGGTAGGGTCGAACTGAAGTATTAGTTCAAGTTCTTCTCTGATCCACGCTAAATGAACTGTTAACTTTAAAGGGGCCAGATTTTTGCCTCTGATCGCCTGAAAGCTGATGGCAACCTACCTGGCTTTTAGCCACATTTTATGGTGCAAATTCCAGGTTGATTGGTTTCCTCGCTTTGATATAACTAATGGAAGCAAGCTGGCTTCTTCTGCAAACCTGCGCGGGCAGGGCAGGAAGGGCTTAGTTTGTATGGTTGTCTTCACGCCGCTGAAATTAAAACCCTTTCGGTGCCAGCCTTCCAGCAGAGCGTATGCCGAGAATTACATAAACTTTTGAATTGCTTTCCCCCATGTTATTTACAGCCACGTTATTTCAAATAAGCTTAGTTTCCCTCTACAAGCTTAACCGTTGCCAGATAAATGAGCGGTATGTTATGGGTACTGAAATATGTTTTCCAAGCCCTAATCCTGAATACTTTCAAAATTGCAGGCTTAAAAAAAAAAAAAAATCCTTTTCATGCCAGAACACCCCCAATCCTGTTCCCCATACTGTTAAAATAAGCAAAAGTGATGCCTTTCACCATGCCACGGTGTGGGAATGCTTCTCCCTCCATCCTTACAGTGTGGAAATAAGCCAGAAATATCTGGCAGCCCCGTCTGCGGTGCCTGATGGGTCTGGCAGCACGGCCCTATCTGCACGCGCTAGGTTTCTGCAATCATGGCTGTAAGGTTTCAGGCAGCAGAAGGCTGCTAGAGCAGTTTCTTGGTGACAGCAGTGCTGCTCCCAGACCATCTAACACACTTTATTACAAGCTGCTCTGTATGATCTGGGAGAGTTGTAAATCACAACGCTTCTTCTCACTTGCCGAGCTCACTAGGCCAGAAATTAAATCTTCTTTGTTCTACATTCACCTTATAGCTCCTTGTTTTCTTTTTTCTGTTGTTTTTTTTTTTTAAACAACCATTTTCCTTTACGTCTACCAGAAGAGATGTGAGACACAAAATGTAGATGCATCACTGAGCAAAAATGGAAAAGCATCTGCTACGGAAGTTTTTGGAAAATGGCCGATAGTCTTTTTTTAATTCTTTCTACCACCAGCCCTCAAAGCAAAACTCGTTGTCTTTGGGCGTATTCCTACTGCTGTATGTTCACAGAGGGAAAATATGCAGAGGTCAGCAGTTTCAAAGGCAGTCTCTAATTTTAGGTTCTTAGCTTTGGATATTTTGGGACAAAACTTTGGACACAACAAAAGAAGTGTCAAGGAACTATAAATCTAGATGAAGTAAGTAACACCCAAGACATTTCAAACCGGAGACCCAAAACCAGAGACTTTTCTATTTAAAAAAAAAAAAAGTTTTAGCATTTGCCAGAAAATGTTTTTTCTTAGGTCTTGAGGTTTCTGTCCTTCCCCACGCTTCCCGCTATTCCTATTTTCATATCACCATTACAGGCAACTCTGAAATTCTCCTACCAATCCAAGGCCTGCAAAAGTTGAGGGAAAAAATTGCCCTTTCTCATAATGTGCATGTGATCATCTTGAGATTGAGTGCCGTGTAAAGTCTAATTATTTTTTTTTAAACTAAAAAATGCTCCTTGAAACTTTTATTTAGCTGAATTTGTTCTAAATACTTTTAATTGGCAATGTATTGTTTATTAATATCTCTTAAATATGCAATTTTCAAACATTTTTAAACAGTAAACGAAAGACATTTAAATTCCAGTTGCTTAATAAAGCTCAAAAGTGCTGATTTATTAAATAATTTTTTGAAGATTAAATATGAAATATGGAAAAAGGCAAGAAGGCCTGGAAGAAAATTAAATTAAAACAGGTTCACTTAAAAAAAAATATTGTTTCAGGAGCTTGAGTACATTTTCCAAGCAGTCCCACTGCACAATCATGTCACTCAGTAGGCAGAGATTTGCTTCAACCAACAAACAATTGCAGGGACAGCTCACCTGGAAACTGCAAGCCCCAAATTTCAGAAGGACTGCTGTACCTGATCAAAGGAGAGGGAGCCATCGCAATCTTGCAGTCTGCCGGGAACCGCATCTTGACTTCCACCTTGAAGTTGGAAGTCAAGAAGGAGCTTGGTCCTATCTCTAGGACAAACAAATAAACAGATGTACATATGCCTGTCAGGACATGACAACTTCAGTGAGACTTCAAAACTCAGGAACTAGGAGAGATTTTTCAGATGCTTCAGCAAACACCTTCCACATCATTGACACCATTTTTACATCTTTCAAATGAGCACTGAAATACAGAAGTCTTCTTTTCCACTAAAATTTTGGTCCAAAGCAGTGGGTTCAGCTTACAGTAAATGTTGCACTATGGCAGATTGTGGGTTTGCTTGTATTGATTCATGGGAGGCAACTAAGAAAAGCACCACTGGGCAAGTTTAAATGTATGGTGCTGCAGATGTATATGTATAGACATGTATACCTACATGTGCATATTTTTCATGTTGAATAATATTCCTGTTCGCTAAGTAAGCAAGTCACATTTTATGATTTATAGGATTTTGAAGAGCGTTCTGAAATGCTTTGTGGGTAAAGAAATTAAAAATGCTTTTTGTGTAGAGAAACACTTCCTTTCACAAGCCATTGAAACACAGTCCCCTTTGACAAAGTATCTCGACTGTAAACAGAAAATTTTGTATTCTCTGATTTACTTTTAAGACCTGTGAAGGAACTTTTCTGAACCTATCCATTCCTCCAACATGCCAGCTTTTCTGCTTAGTTCTGCCAGTTAATTCAATGTATATTTCCTCTAACTCTGCAAAACAGGTGGAAGGCCTCTTAAGGACCTTGGTTTGAAATTGACCATGAAATGAATGTATAAAAACAAAGTGTTAAAGATCACGTGGGTTTTCGTAACATTGCTGACTACTGTTTTAAACCCCAAAATCCAAAGCAGGTGCTTGGTAACGCAGGCAGGTGCTGCGTTGCACAGGTCTTGCCTGTTCTGGGTGCTGGTGGGGATGAGTTGTTTCAGTTTGGTTTTCAATTAAATGATGTTGCAAAAGCTGAGCAAGACGAACTTGCGTGTTAATGAATTTTTAATTTATTTTTTTTAACTTTAAAAAAAAAAAAAAAAGGCTTATGACTTCTGGTACATGTGATGTGAAAGGGGGCAGAGGTCCCTCACTCCACAAAGGCAGCAAGGCCCTACTGCCTCTCCCTACCCTATCTCACCATGGGGAGCCCAACCTTGTCCTGGACCCCCCCCTCCCGTCCAGGACAGACTCCCCCCCACCCCGCAGTGGAGCATCCCCTTCCCAGGGATGCAAGCACCTGTCCCCGCCGGGAGGGGGGGAGGGAGGCTCCCCCCGCCCTCCCCGGGGGAGGGGAACACACACACACACCCCCCCTGCGGGGACAGGCACAGCATCGATGGTCGCAAACCCCTCACCCCCTGCCCGTTTTCTGCCTGCACTCGGGAAAACCAAGCCGGCTGGCTAAAATGTGCTGCCCGCCCCCGGGAGACGTAATTTGCCTTCCTTGGATAAGGACCTTCGTGGATAGTCGGGGTGCTCATGGGGGGGACGGGGGACGGGGAGAGAAAAAGAACATTTCGTGTGTTCGTTGAAGTTTTCTCCATCTGAAAACCCTAAAGTGATTTTTTTTTTCAATATTTGAATTAAATTATTAGATCCGGAGTCTTGCATTGCTTGGCGCAGAGCGTTAGGAGTACAAACCCTCAGCTTCTAGTGACGATTTTAAACCGGGGTGGGGTGGGGTGGGGTGGTGGTTTAAAATAAAATCGGTGAAGTGCTCAAGCTCGGATTTTTTTAAAAATAAAAATGTCATCGCTCCCATTAAGCGTAAACTTTAGGTTTATATGGAAAATACAGTGTATTTTCTGCACATGAAAGGGGAGTTAAAGTTTAATCGTATCCAGCTGAGGTGCCGATGTATATACAGTATGGCACGTTAGAATAGGTGTTCATATGCCTATGGATGCATCTATACGCGCACGTTTGTAGCGCCTGTGCGTGCGCTCGGAAGCTTGCACCAGAAGCAGATTTGCTCTATGGTTTTGGATCAGGATGGATGTGTTTAATGATCCTTCTGCGTGTGTACGTCTGTCCGTGTCTGTGTGAACGGGGCTATGCCCGGCCGTTCGCTCTCTCCATGGACAAAGCCGTCTCCCGTTCAGGAGTGCAGCAGCCTGCAAAGTGTGAATAATTTTCAGTGAGGAGTTACACTAAGTGGGAAAGCTTTTAGCACATTATCCACTGGCAATTGGACTATAATCTAATTGTCAGCCCTCGGGTCTTAATAGACCCTTTCCCTTTCCACCATTGGATTTGCATCTGGGAGATGCCTAATGGGTTTAAAATGCCTCGCATTTTGCTCCAATAAGCTACCTTCTCGGTGTAGGTGACATTGAGATGTTTTTGTTGTGAAATTGGATCTCGGGTACCTGGGCTTCTGCCTAGAAGAAATAGCGCTGGGAACGGGGCTTGCTTCGAAACCGGGGAGCGCAAAAAGAGGGTGAATCCGGCAATATAATTGTGTGCAGCAGAGGAGGAAAAAAGCCTGAAAGCAGAGCTGATAACCGCGTAATCTTGCAGAGGAGCAGAGCTGGGGAGCCCTGCAGCCATCGCTTTGTAAAGTAGCGATGCGCTCGCAAGACGTGAACGGCCGTTCTTGCCACCCTGCCCGAGCGAATTATCACGATTCTTTACATAGGACAAGCTGTTTTCATCTACGAGAAGAAAAAAAAAAATCATAATAATAAGAAAAAGATTTTAACTCCTCCCCTCCCCAGGCGGGTGTGCGTTCAAGCCAAAAGCCGACCCGCAGGGTTATCCGTTGCAGCGGGCGGTGAGGGCTGAATGGTCGGGCACCGGCTCCGGGCAGCACCGGGCGAGAAGCGGGTTGGGGTGGGAAGGCAGCACGGAGGGTCTCGGCAGCGGCACCCCGCACCCGTAGGCTCCTCTCTAATTAAATAGCAGCCGGGGCCCGTTTTTGGGCCCACCCCCCCCCCCCCCCCCCCGCCTTGGATCCCACGGCGGGGCTGCGTACAGATTTGTCTCTGCGGCGTAGGGGGCTTTTGCGAGAAAGAAAGGGAAAAAAAAAAAAAAAGTGGTCGCCCCTCCATCGCTGGCGAAACAGTTGCTTAAAAACTGAGCGTGGTCCCCTGCCCGGTCTGAGCCCCTTTCCGCACACCCCGCCCGCCGGGGGGGGGGGGGGGGGGGGGGGGGGGGGGGCGGGCGACAGGGGGGGGGGG
>NW_010972519.1:2950862-2954081 GCF_000737465.1 Haliaeetus leucocephalus
GGGGCGCTGCGCGGACGCGCAAAAGAGCGCAGGGTCGGAGCTCATGTCACCCAAGCAAAGCGTCACATGAAATCATCCCCCCCTGCTCGGGAGGTTTCCTGGCGGGTTTCTGCAGCTTTCTGTCCCTCCTGTCTCCTTCCCGTCGTGGTTTTGGCTAGGTGAGAAAAGGGCCGGGAAGAAGCGGTGTTCGTCGTTTTCACGGGATCAGCTTTTCACTTTTTGCTTTTCAGGGATCAAAAAGAGGTGTGGGGGGGGGGGGGGGGGGACAAGCCCCCTGTTCAAAACCTGGGGGGGAAATTGAGATCTATTCCTGATTAAAGCTGGTAACGGAACGAGCGCACCGAGGGACGCAGCGATTGCCCGCACGCTGGTTTTTGCCAGAGCAAAAGAGAGCAAGGAGCTTTTAGGCAGAAGAAGGTGGGGAAAAAAGGTAATTTCGAAGCATAATGAAGCCTAATGAAATAGCTCTGCCGTGCCAGACTGGCACTAGCGACAAACACATGGATTTGCTAGATAGATAACAAACTCTGCGCTGTAGACGGCGTGTCCCTTCTATACAGATAAAGAAATAACGGAGGATTTAATTTAAACGGGTTCATACAAGACAACCGCCCTGCTGGGGTGCAGCAGGGTTTATCACCCTGCCCTCGGCGGCGGGGACAGCCCCCCTGTGCCCGGCTGCGGTGGGGACCGGCTGCTCCGGCTGGCATCCCCCGGGAAGGGCACGCTGGGTGGGGGCTTATTAATTACATCCTCTCAGCTGGGAAAGCGAAGGGGGACCAAGAGCACTGGGGTAGTAGTGGGACACACACACACCCGCCTCTGAAAGCCCCCCCCCATCCCCGGAGAGGGGCATGGGCAGGGGCGGCAGAGCAGCCCGGGGGAGCTGGGCTCTCCCCCTCTTCCCCACTCGGGTCAGCGGATCAGCGTGTCTCCCCGGCTTGGTCCTGGCGGGGGAGGGAGAGGCAGCGAAGATTAGGCGGCCGGAGCCGAGCCCCGTTCATTGCCCACGAGAGAGGAGGTGGCGGGGGGGCTCTGGACGTCTAGACAAAGCTCATTCCTTATCGGAGGCGGAGCGAGGGGAAAACTAAGGAAATAAAGATTCTCGTGGGACAGAGCGAAGAATTGCATGACTCAACTGAGCAAAGAAGAGCCGGCCCGTGTGGACGGCCCCCGTTTAAAATAAAACAAAACGAAGCCCCCCGGTTTCTTTCCTCCCTGGCATTTCATCTCCAAGGTACGAGCAGGGACCCACACGTCCCCAAGGGCGGTCCCTCTCCCAGGGGAGCAACCCCTTGCCCGGAGGCGATTGCCAACGCCGTCCCTGCTCCCCGGCCCCCCCCCCCCCCCCCCATGTCGGTGTTTTTCAGCCAGGCACGGTCAACACCGAAATATTCCCCGCCGCCCCCCCCCCCTCCCCGGAACCCCGACGGGCCGGGCACGCCGGGGGCAGCCCCTGCTAGGGACAGGTATGTTACGACCTGGTTGCTCGGGGAGGGGGGGCGAGGGGGTGAGATAAGCAGGGGGAAAGGGAGAGGGGTTTTGGAGGGTTTCTCTGTGTGGGTTTTTTCAGGATCTGCTCCGTTACTTTGACGGGAGCTTGGCTTTTCTATTATCGGTATTTACACGGCGCATAGAGGAGGTAGGAAAGCAAAGGGGACTTAGGCATTCCCCCCCAACACAGGAAGGGTGAAGAGAATAATTCCCAGGTTTTGTACCCTCCCTTGTCTTTCTTTTCAGGCAGGCCGGACTCTGCTTTTCAGGTAGGGCCGAGGGAGCTCAGGGCCGGGACCCCCGGGACCCCCGTCCCGCCGCCCCTCGTACGCCGGGAGCGGCCCCAGGAGCGGGGCTGTCCCGCAGGGAAACCGGGCTGTTAAAAAGAAGGATGTCCCTCGGAGTAAAGGGGTAAAGCGGTTTGAGGACTTATGTTTGGTTTTGTTTTGGGTTTTTTTTTTTTGGTGTTTTTTTGGGTTTTGGGTTTTTTTTTTTTTTTTTTTTTTTTTTTTTTGTGTCGGGATTGATGTCGGGAGAATCGTTTGTCTTGTTTTCTCTGTGGCAAGAGGCGACGTTTCCTGAGCTGACCTTGCGGCCGCAGGGTCTCCTGGCTCCCCAGCCGGGGAGGGGGGCTGGCGGAGCTCTTCCTCTGTGCCCCCCTCCCCCGGCTTACACCTTGGACAAGACCGGGCCCCCAGGCCACCGCGGGCCGCACTGAAATCCTCAGCCCTCTGCCAAACACTTCGGGCGCTTCTAAGTATGCACGCCCTGTTTGTGGTAGAATATATATATACATATATATATATATTCTATCTATATATTCCACCTATTAGTAAATTCAGGTAATAGAAGGGCAAACTGCGGTTGGTTCTCGCTCGTTTCAAAGCGATTATCTCGTGTTGCCCACTTCACTGGCGGTCAAGGGTAACCCAAATAATTGTTTTTCTGTTTTAATTAATAACGTTCAGCAGGGACAGGAGTTGCACAGATCTGGACCTGACCGCGGGTAGTCCAGCAGCACGTCTCTTGGCACAAGCCTGCGTATTAAAAGCCCCTCGGATTCTGTTCTAGGTTTAGGAGTTGGAACTTTAGTGACAAATTTGCGTGTCCTCTTGAGTCGTTTTAGGGAGCGAATATTTTCAGTCCTCTTTTTATTTAAAGGACTTTAGTTAATTTCCCCGCTTTTTTACTCATGGGAGGATGCCTACACGGTGCGTTGAAAAGAGTACGAGTGAGCAACTTCCTTAAATCCCTGCCTGGGAATAATCTGCTCGTTGGCACCATCAGCCCGTCCTGGTTTTCTCTCCGTCTTATGTGCTTGATCAATACGGCTTAGTTTGGCGGAGCCGATGGAGACGGAGTTGAAGAAATCGGTGCAGTCAGTGGCCCACTCTGGCTTGGCTGGGACGGGAACCCGGCGAGGGTCTCACCGGGAGGCGCCTGGTTGGGACGACAATATTTGGGAGCCGGAGCGGGAAAACCAAGCGCACCGTCAGCCTTCAAGAGCCTTCTGTCCCAGCAGAAGGCACAGAACGACAGAAACGGCTGCTTTAAAAAGTTGCCGTCTTTTAAAATTTGAATTTAAAGCAGAAAATGGACACACGCACGAGAAAAAAACCAACAACTTCTTTTCCTCCTTTCAACCATCTCTCCACTGATTCTTGCCTCGACAAAGAGAATAGCCTAGGGACCTTCTCGGGAGCATCCCCGGCCCTGTGCCCCCCC
>NW_010972519.1:2954351-2956725 GCF_000737465.1 Haliaeetus leucocephalus
TCCTCCTCCTCCTCCTCCTCGCCTCCGCCCCCTCCTCCGCGGCCGGACCGGGGCCCTTGACGTGTCCCGCCGCCGATTGGCCGCCGGCCGATAGGATCTCCGCGGCCCCGCGTTAAGGCGGGGGAGCGCGCGGCGCCGGGTGCAGAGCGCCTCCCTTCCTGCCCGGTAACCCCGCTCCGCTACCGCTACCGCCACCGCCGAGCCGAGCCGAGCCGAGCCGAGCCGAGCCGAGCCGCTTCTCCGCCGGGTGGCCATGGAGTACACGCCGCCCCCCAAGCCGCAGCTCTCCTCCCGGGCCAACGCCTTCTCCATCGCCGCCCTGATGTCGAGCGGCAGCTCCAAGGACAAGGAGTCCCCCGAGAGCACCATCAAGCCGCTGGGTGAGTTGGGGATGGGGGCGACCGCCGGTGTCGGTGGATGGCGGAGGGCTCACCCTCCTCCGAGCTCCGGCAGCCGGGTCAGGCAGCGGCGGGTTCCTCCCCTTGCCCACAGGTTTCCCCTGCAGAAGGAAAAAAAACAAAAACAAAAAAACAAAAAAACAAAACCAAAAAACCCCAAACCAAAAAAAAACCAAAACCGCACGGCGAAAACCAGTTAACTCTCCTCGTTACCCACCGTCGTTTTCAGGCGAGGCCGTTTATGACTTAAACCATTTTCTAAATTCCTCCGGCTTAAATGACGCCGTTTATTTATCCAGCTTCGCCATTCGTAGCATAACCTCACACCCTAAGCTAGTTACGTTTCTCTTCGCTGGTGTGAAATGAACCTCTCCGGTGTTTCTTGCAAATCACCTACATTTTTGAAGTCAAATAAGAGAATCTTATTCTGGCTTACCAGGAGTAGTAAAACTTGTACGTAGACCTAAAAATCCCTTGGCTCCACAGCTACTCGATGTAGGCTCGTATAGACTGTTTTTCACTCGACACCGACCGGGGGATTTTTGTAGTAATTCCTGGCGATTTTCGGGTAAGCGATTTCGCTTCTATTCAGTCGCCTCGATTCAGGTTCGCGAAGACTTTTTAAAAAAACCTCTTCCCCCGCCCAATTTCTGCGGCTTGTGGTCCTTGCATGTACCCAAGAGCTCGCGGAGAACTAAAATAATAATAATGTATTCAGTTTTCAGGGCGCCGATGAACAAGATTATATTCAAGCGTATAAGAATTTAGAAAAGGCAGCGCTCTCAGCGTCTGCTCCATCAAATCAACTGACTCGATAGATTTCACATAGTCCAGGGATTCATTGTAAACTTTATTTTTCAGTCTAGACGATCAAGTAGGCCGGGAATGTTGCACTATTCCGGTTTGACACATTTACACGGTCTTATGTTAAACGCAGCTAGTTTTCCTTTTCTTTTTTTTTTTCTGAAAACGCTCGTTCGATTAATTTAACTTTTTTTTTCCCCCAACTCATCCCCCCACGCCGTTCAATTAGAAATCGAAGGGAAACGACTGCCTGTAACTCGGCTTTTATTAACCAGAGATGCGGGCGCAATCTTTCTCCGCAGGGGCAGGGCGCGCTCGCCCACCCCCCGTTCGCTGGCGCCGGGCGGCGGATCCATCGCCGCATCCCGGTATCGTAGCGCGGGGCTGGGGTAGAGCCCCCCCCCCGCCCTCCCCGCAGCCCTGCTCCCTCCCGTCTTCCGGCTGAAATTCCCAGAGAAGCCGCTGAAGCCCCCAAAGCCTCCCGAGGTTTGCGGGGAGCGGGGGTTGGCGGGTAATGGGGAAGCGCCGGCGGTAGCTACTGCACCCGCGCAAGTTTGGGTGGCCGCCGGCAGCTTCCCCCGGAGCCTGGTTCTCCAACGGAGCGTGTTCGGCCTCAGCAAACCAGCTGGGAGAGAGGGCAGAGCCGGCTTTGCGGGCGAATGAACCCGCACCCGCCGTGGAATTACTTATTAGGAACTCCCGTCCCCGCGGAGGAAGCACGGAGCCTGCGCGGCCGCGCTCGGGCTCCTTCTGCGTTACGCTCTCTGCCAGCGGCAAGATTTAGGAGCAGCCGCCCGTTGTCCCCCAGCGTGAGCCCGGCCCTCCTCAGCTCCCCCCGCCCCGGAGCCGAGCGCTCCCGTTTCAATGAGAAATAGTGACCTTTCCATGGAAGACCCTCGGTTAACGGGGGGGTGGGGGGCAGCGCGTAGGGTCCGCCTTGCCCCTCCGCGCCCTGCGGAGCGGAGGAATAGCCGGGCGACGATGTGGCCAGGGCCGCGCTGCTCCTCGCCAGCCCCCCTCCAAGCATCTCTCCCCGGGGAGAGGGGCCGCTCCGGGCTCATCTGCCAGAATCACCACCCTCGCCCTCAAATGATGAGCTGACGCCTAAGAAAGAGCGCGGATCTGCGGGTGTGCTGGGTCGGGGGGGGGGGGGGGGGGGGGGGGGGGGCAGA
>NW_010972519.1:2956735-3016441 GCF_000737465.1 Haliaeetus leucocephalus
GGGCGCGGGAGGGGGCGGGGGGTGGGGGGGGGGGGGGGGGGGGGGGGGGGGGGGGGGGGGCAGCTGAGCGACAAATGCACACCCTCCCCCTCCTTTTTTTTGTTTGGAAAATAGTTTTTCTCGTCCTGGCTGAATCCCCTCTCTCTTTTTTTTTCCTGAAAAAAAAAAAAAACAAACCAAAAACCAACCAAATCCCAAACCAACCAACCAAATCCCGCAGAACAATTCGTTGAGAAATCCTCTTGCGCCCAGCCTTTGAGTGACTTATCCAGCCTGGACCCTCACGGGGATTTTAGCACCAGCCCTTCATCCCTGTGCACCGAGCCCCTCATCCCCACCAGCCCCATCATCCCCAGCGAGGAGATGGCCAAAATTTCCTGCAGCCTGGAGACCAAAGAGCTCTGGGACAAGTTTCACGAACTGGGAACTGAGATGATCATCACCAAATCCGGGAGGTAAGGCTTTCTTTCTAAAAGTGGGTTTGGAGGGGCGGTGTGTGTGGAAAAAAAAGGCAAAACACACAAAATCCCCACAGTTTCTATTTTAGGAGAGCATCGCGGATGGCCTAAGGGGAAGAGGAGGAGGGTGAAGCCCCTTAATTGCCGCCGCGGAGGTCAGCAGCCCCTCGGCGGGTGCTGCGCTGTGCGCGGAGGCGAGCGGGGGGCAGAGGGAGAAGCGGCCGGCTCAAATCAACCCGGAGGCGGGGAGGGGCGGTGTCCCAGGAGCTGGGTAGAAATATAGTTTCCCTAATAATTTGGTCCGTAGCTAAAAGCTGCTTTGTGTGGTGCGGTGATTTTTGCGGGGCTGGGTGGGTACAGACAGAGGGAAATAGGGCGGTCGTGGGGAAATCATTCAGTCAGGGCTCGGTTCGGTTTGGTTTTCTTTTCTCTGAGTTGCAAAAATGTGCAAAAGAATCCCAGGCTTTCTCGTCACCTCACACCATGTTGTTTCTTCAGTAAGGCTTTTAGGGTTTGGGCAGTCCGGAGGAGCCCAGTGTCTTGTCGGGTTTTGTAATCCCCAAAGTTACTTGTTATTAATGTAGTTCCCTGCCTATTTTTTTTTTATTAACAAGCTCTTCCAGCAAGTGCTATAAAAAAATATTTTAAAAAGTACGTATAAAATCTACAATCCGGAGTTCAAAATTTTAAACTGTTTAAAGTTAGTTATTTCTGGTCTATGGCAAAACCTTACATTTTAAAGTTGTGTTTTGTCAAAATTTAAGTGAAGAAAGGAAAGTTTACGTTTGAAAATCCCCTCAGAAATATCCTGAGCAGGCTTAAAAGAACATGCATGTAAAATATGTGAGAATATTAACAGAAATAACTTCTGCAATATTTCCCTAACACTTCTATGGATCCCATTAAAAAAATCCACATTTCTAAGGATTTATGTACCTTAGGTATGACTATTTTCTGAAATCGTAGTGTCCTTTTAACTAACAGCCAAAAAGCACATTTCTCCTTTACTCTTTCACTTTTACCATTTTTGCTTTTTTTGCTTCCAAAAAATCGTTCTGAATGCAAGCTGCAATTTCTGTCTGTATGAGGGAGATACACAGGATTTAACTTCTGTCATGCTAAAGCAGAACCAATAGATGCTTTATTTATTTTTTTTTTCAGGTAGTTTAAATTCAATTCTTACTTTTAGCAGCTTTTCAGAAGCTCTCTTATTTCTGTTCTCCATCCATGTATTTATTTTCTGATTTGCCTTTATTTCAGGAGAATGTTTCCTACGATCAGGGTTTCCTTCTCTGGAGTGGATCCTGAAGCCAAGTACATTGTGTTAATGGATATAGTTCCTGTGGACAATAAAAGATACAGATATGCCTACCACAGGTCTTCCTGGTTAGTGGCTGGAAAAGCTGACCCTCCACTCCCTGCAAGGTATGTAGATTTTACTGCTGGTCTTTCTTTTACTTACTTTACTTTTTTTTCTTTTTCTTTTTTCCTTCAAGAAATACCTGCTATTAATCTTTCCATACTGTTTGCAAACAGTGTTCTGAGACTTTGTGTCCATGCTCAACAAAGTTGTTTGCAAAACTCTGATTAATTTCTGTGATGCAGAATCGGGCCTCAAACCTCTGCTTGAGGCTTGATTTATACTGAACGTTCCAACCATGCAGGGTTTGGCTAAATGCCCTTTTATATATATATGTATGTATGTATGTATGTATGTATTTTAAATGTAGTTTGCCTCAATTCAGATAAGAAAGCTTAAAAAAAAAAAAAGATATTGATTTTTCTTTTGGGTTTGCCCCCCACCCCCAGCATTTGACCTCGTAATTTAAAGCAATCCAAGCACCACCAGCCAAGTCCAAGTAGAAATACTACATTACAGTTCAGTGCTGTTTATGCTTGAACTGATATTATTTCTTGATAACATATCCAGCATTTGCTAACGGATGATTTTATCCTTGCTTTTAGTCACCTCTTAGATAGCAGGCAAAGTATTGATCAGTTCTACAGCACAGAGATTTATTTTTTTCTGTTAAGAAATCATGACATTTTCCGAGACATTAGGAAAAAATAAGTGAATCTAAATCTGTGTCCCCCCCCCGCCTTTCAATACAGAAACAAAATGCTGTAGAAAACTAATTTCTAAAATCATTCTGTTAATGTAATTAATGACAGACTCCTTGCAGCATTGGGAAGCTGAGGCTGCAGCACTAGGCTGTATGGTAGGAGGGCACTTCAGCAGAGACCCACACTTCACTGTATTCAGCCCGGCACTTCAGTAGATACTTAAGTCCCCAAGTCCAGTTAAGACTGAAGCACATGTCGAACGACTTTGCTGAGTCAGAGCCAGAGATATGGAAATAACATGAATGCCTCTCTGGCTTCAAAGAAACTTTTCGTGGGGGGCTCCACACAGGCACACAGATCCGCTCCAGGTGGCTCAGCCCAGCGTTAAGAACTTGCTTATTACAGGGACAGAAATTAGAAGTGAAATGCAAGAAATGGAAGCACATTTTTGTGTGTGTGTGAGTATAGGGACCGAATCCTGCACACTTTCCTCATATAAACAGTTCACTGAAAGCTTGCTGACTGCTGATCTCTGGAAGGCGGCTCAGGGAAGTAAACAAACAAAAAGTGCATGCAGAGAAGCTGTGATTAAAGACAGCAACCTAGGAGTTATGTTGGCTTTGTTTTCATGGCCAAAAACTCCTTCTTGCAATGTGGTGGTTAACGTCTGAGGGCTTCATTTGACGTATTGTAATGGGCACTGATCAAAACCCAAAGAAAAAATGTGGATCCTGCTCCAAAGGAGTCAGCATCAAAAGAAGAAATAAGGGAAGGACAGAAATAGTTTTAAGGCAGGGTTCTCCCCTTCTTATTTTTCTGTTCAAGTGCCTTTTGGAATACCTTTAAACAGATTGCTAATTTACACTGGCATAGACTAGTTCAATGAAGAAATACAAGAATATAAGGCAAGACATTGATCCTTGGAATAATTAGCAGCCGCCCTACTGAGTGTTTTAGAGCTGGGGCCAAACCTCCTTGGAGTTTATTATCATCATACTGTGGTAGCTCTTTAAGGTCCCCATCAGATCAGTGCCCCTCTGCACAAATGTATATCTGTGCTGTTTCATTTTCGGGATGTTTTCAGGATGTTTTGCCCCTGTGTGTAAATGTATACCTTTCATGTTTTGTTTTCAGGATGCTTAACCAAAAGACCATTGATCATAGCACAGGCACAGATTACTTTTTCTTTGTATGAAGGGGACTTACAAATACATTTATGCACTTTCTCCTTTTTATGCTCCTGTTTGGTGAGAAAAAGGATGTCAAGAGGTTCAGCGTGCTGACATTTGCATTACTATTGCTTTTTCTGAAGCATTAATGCATCTTTTGAGGTGGGATACCTCAGTCTTGCTCAAACAGATTAAAAGTAGTACTCCTCCCATCTTGAAACGGGTTTGATCTTGCTCCAGTAACAGGAGCCCTTAATGAAGTTACAATTTCTTGTCCTCCAAACTCACTGTTTTAGCTCTCCTTACTTGAGGAGTGTCAGCGAGGGGCATATGTGCACTTAGCATCTGGACACTGGTGCCAAGGTGCTGACTCCCCACGCACATCACTGCCTGCATCTGCATAGGCACGATGGCATCAGGGGAATTACTCAGGAGTCATCTTGTGCATGGGTGTAAGACTTTGCAGGATCGAACCCGTTAAATGTTTTGCTCTTTCCATTATAAAAATAACTTTCAACTATAAGACAGCTTTTTTTTTCCCCCAAATTAATAAGTATTCTGTGATTCTGTTTGAAAGATTAGCCCTTCAGGGAACTTTCTGTAAAAACCAGTTTTATCCCTGTCTTCCTACTGTCAATGTTTAAGACAAGTTTATGTTGCAACAAACACTTAAATAAAAATACTTTTCAGAGAGTCTTTTGTAAATCTTCTGAAGTGCTATCTGGGGAGAGAATTCCTATGGGATATTTTATGTTTGTTCTTCTAAATTGCTAAGACTGTGTGAAACATCAGTTTAATAAGTTTCAGCATGCACCTTTATTTGCTCTTCTTCCTTTTTCACCTGCTTTCTTTTGTTCAAAAGTCTGTCTTTTTTTTTTTAAATTTTTTTTTTTTTACTGTATTTGGCTACAGTCATTTGTTTAATGAAGTTAGTTTTTATGTGCTTACAGAGAACTCTAGGTAGGAAACATTTAAAAGGTATATTTTGCAAATTATTCAAGACATTAAGGTAATTAAAAGCAGCATGCACAGGGCTTGTAGGTCCAGACCAACTGTTAAACTAAATAGGAGAGCAGTGTCGCATTCCAAAATATGCCAGAAGGAAGCAGTACCCAAACCTCACATATATCATGAAACACTATATACTGTGGAGGAAATTCACATCCAAATATGGCTCCTAAAGCCTTTGTGAATTGAAGCGAGAAGCTCCTGGTGTCTGGCCGGCCATGGGCAGCAGAGCCCCTGGCAAACTGCTGGGGGAGCCTTGTGTGCTGCGCTGGAGTGTGCACGTTTATTTCTCTAACCCGTTTGCTCACAATCTTCTTGATGACTTCTGCTTCAGAGGGCTATATGTCTAGTTTTCAGCCTTCTTCTCCAAGGTGTACAAGCTCAGGCCATAGGAGAAGTGTGCGGATAAGTGTAGTTCACCAGGTGGGACCACGTGTTGCAGTGGGATTGACAGCGCGTAGCAAATCAGTAAAGAAAAGCAGGGTCTATTAATACATTTATGTAACTGATATTCAGGTGCCCATCCTTCAGTGACTTTCCCGTTAGCACTCCGCTGACATCCAGGCACTTCGCAGTTTGAGAGCTGTGCCAAGCATTAACCGCCTATGGTGTAAAACGATTGTGCTCAGCTTTTAGACACATGAAGATCTTTACTCATTCCCCAGCACACATTTGAAATAGTTCAGCTTTTTGGTCCCAATTAGCCAAACCTTGCTCAGCCTGACACTCTGTGATCACAGTAAACATTATTAGCTATCCAGACATTCAAAATTAGAAGTGGGGCTCAAAAAAAAAAAAAAAAATCACAAGACTAGCTGAAAGCTTGCAGGACATGTTTAGGACTCTTTGTTTTGCCTTCTCTAATTCAAGGCTCTAAAGATTGAGATTTTCACAGCTTTTTATATGAAGGCAAAGTTAATTTTCATGAGAAGTAAAATTCTTTTGACGTAACAGGATTCCAGGTCTTGGGTTTTCAGATACATCATAATTTTTCATGAGCCTTGCAGTGCAATCAGCAGAGTCGATAGCAGTGAGGATGCTTGTATGCTAGGAATATTTTATTGTGACAGGAACCCTGGCTCAGCATCCCTCCCGTGGACATAGCTATACCAGCCAAGCTGTGCTTTGGATCAATGTAAGGAAAACATCCTCCACATCTGAAGCAAGCTGTGCTGGTAAAACTTTAGTTTCACTGTGTCTTGGGGATTATGCTGGCAAAACTGGAGAGTGCAGGATCAAATCTCCTTCCTCTTTGAGCAACAAAGCTGTGCTCCCCGGAGTCTCTAGTACAGGCATTCCTTGATTAGGGATCAGCATAGTCTATCAAAGTGTTACGCCCCATCATTCAGTGGTTTTTCCATTCTCCTCTTGCCTAACCAAGACCGGAGCTCAACAACAACAGCAAATGTTTATCTTTCTAACCCAGCATCTCAGCGCTGCCCCACCCACCTAATGGAAGAAATCCATCTGTGTGTCCAAAGACATCACCCAAAATGAGAGCCAAGCCCTCAGCGAGTGATAACCAACACTGGCAAAAGCAGAACAGGTCTGGTTTTCACTAGCTGAAGGTCTAGTTCAGCTCTTAATTCACTATCACAAAAGAACGTTTGAGTTAGTTAAATCATTTTCAGCAATACATTATTCCTATAAAATCACTGTTTTTAAATAGCCTGGCACTTGTAATTAGTCTAGTCATAATGTATATATCATTGTATCTACATGTCTTCTGTGCTTCCTTTTCTTCTGCTTAATTTCCCAAGTGGTGGGTTGTTAATTACAGAGCTGCAATTAATTTTTCACGTCAGACCGCTGTGCTGGACTGCAGCCTTCAACCTCTTATAAACAGATGTCACCGCAGCTAATGTGTGATTGAGTGCAGGTTAAAATCATTATCACAGCTTAATGTTACATATAAAGAAAAATGCATTTTTATCTACATTCCCCCATTATCTCTCTAATGACACTATGTTTTTTCTCTCGGAGCTGTAGTCATTGTTATTTTAAGTGCTTGTTAGTACAGCTGGGGGCAAAGACATGATCAATTTTTCATTTGGGAAAAGACACAACGGTGAATGTTAGTTAAGTCTCCATTTTAGATAATTAGATAAAATAATAGGTATGGTTAGAGAGCAATCTAGCACTCTGACACAGGATTCTTCATTACGTCCCAGTGAATTAAACAACTCAAGTCATCTGCTTTACTGTCTTTCATTAATGGTCGTATTTCAGGTGTTCATTACTTTGGGGGAGCTTGTGTCTTGTTTGAGTAGTAGATCTGTATTACCCTAAGCTCTCAGGAAATCCATGCCTGTGAAACCACCGCATACCCCAAAAGCAAGATATTACGGGCTTTTTAATTGCATACAGATGTGGTGCCCATGCGCAAGCCGAGAGGTGAGATTTTTTTTATGAGTAGGCCTTTTCCCTGTCTTTTTTAGGTTGTATGTGCACCCTGACTCCCCATTCACGGGAGAGCAACTGCTGAAGCAGATGGTGTCCTTCGAAAAAGTCAAACTCACCAACAACGAGCTGGATCAGCATGGCCACGTGAGTAGCTCTCCTGGTGGGAAAGGGTAAAGGAATCACTCGCTTGTGCCATAGGGCTGAGCTTGCGGGCGAGAGGCTGCGATGGGGAAAGTCTGCCATGGACCCCACGTTACACCTTTCTTGGCTGGCCCTTTGTACCGCAGTGGAGGAGGATGCTATGTGAAGCTTTAACGTGTTGGGTTCTAATCTCTGCTGACGAGAAACGAGTGACTTCAGAAATGAGGTTTTTTCACTTTTCATAACATAGAGCCCAGGTCAACACAAGCGTTCAAATTATGCTCCTTTGGCCATCAGAGGCAGCACATCCATTGGGGAGAGAAGTTCAGGGTGGAGTGGAGCATCAAAGTATGGGAGGGAAGGGAAGGAGGGGAGCTTTTTGTCATGCTTCTGCCCACATTTTGCTGTGACATGGCAGTGTACACTCTGCCACATGCACTGTTTAGCAAGCTCACATGCTTTTCCATGTGTGCTTGGAAGCTCCCTCTCATTACAGGCAACCTCTTGGGGTTGGGTCCTTCAATAGGGGCTCTTTTACTCCCAGACTCAATGCAGCATGGGCACAGAGTCAGCAGAAAATACTGGTGCGACACCAAAACAAAGGCTGTTGAATTATAAAAATAAGTGTGCTTCAGCTGCCCTTGAAATAACTGTAGGCTATCTGCAAGTTAAGGTGCCACAGGGTGGGCTTGGGCCTCTAAAGGAAACAGGTCCCTGCCCTAATCAGTACCAGTTTGTTGTCACAAGCCCTGCGGCTGGAAGCTGGTAAATAGGATGCAGAGCTGCTGGCCATGGGCTCCCACTATGCTCCATCAGCGGGGGCAACCCCTTTAGCTACCTGACTGTCTAATGGTAGGTGGTAAGAAAAAGTGTTGTCTGTCCTGTGCCCTCCCCCAAAAGTGGCCGTAAAGTGCAGGAATGGCTTGGTAGTGCCTCCAGATTGCAAAAGAAGAGCTAAAAGAATTTTCTCTGGGCTCGGTGATTCTCCAGGGGAAGAATGAAGGAGCAAGGGGATGGATCTGAAAGGGTTGTTGGCTGAGAACGGGGCAGTTAAGAAGAGTGAGTGTAAAGGCAGTGTTAGTAAACGAGGTGTCAGGAAGAGAAGAGTGATTTTGAATGCTGAAGCACATGTAGGCATAACTAACCTGTAAAGCTGAACAATTGTGGTATACACGGTGTCAGAAATCCCTCCCCTAGTGTGGCATTTATTGCCTGTTTGGACTGTGTGAGACAGTGGCCGTTTGTCTGACCTGTGTTCTCTGCAAATGCTTCTCATCTGCAAGAGAATTTTTACTCATTTCAAGACCTAAGAATTGAACCACAGCCATGATCATTCAAAATACATCCCAGAAACAACAACAAAAGTAGTTTAAAAAAACCAGAAAAGGAAAGAAAGCCCAGATAGATGCCTCTGTGTTGTTCTTTGTAAAGATCTGTCTGTGGGTATATTTTTCTTGAATCTGGTTCCCACCGTTGTTCCTCTCCTGACTAGCGGAGAATGTCTTCTTTTTTTTCCTTCTCTCTTTTATTTCATAATGTGTAGAAGGGCAAAGCTGAAGATTTGTGGGCTCTATCACTGAGTGATGATAGAGCAGTATATGTGAGCATTTAAAAAGAAGCATTTTTCATCATAACAGGGGCCATGTGTGCCTCTAATAAAGGGCTCGCAGCAGTATATTGCAAACTAGTTAGGAGCAGTCCAGTTCCCAGAAGCCCAGACGAGTATAAAAATGAAGTAGGTCTGAGAAGCTGTCGGGAACAGAGACATGTGACAGAGCAAGAAGACGTAATTGTCTCAAATACAGGCAGTGGGAGAAAATGATCTGTAGGGTTTGAGATACAGCCTCCCAATTAACTTTCCATGAAGCAGCGGAGGTGGATCCCATTCTGTACGTGAAGGCTTTGGACAGCTGAAGTCGATGGAAAGTTTTGCATGTTCAGTTAAGAAGAATAAGCCCCGAAGGCTTGATCCCATGTTGAGATTTGCATGGCAGGTGTTTATGCCTTCGCGGAGCACTCCCTTTTTTAATATTTTGTGGGGTTTTATGTTCCAAATTAGGGTGTCAGGTTTTATGTGCTGCCTTATTGAAGCTATGTAAGTACCATCATTGGGTGCTCAGTAGAATTAAGAAAGAAACTCATTCTCTGGAGCCTTTAAGGAGGACTCACTGTGCCATGGTCAACAGCATTTCTGAGCTCTTGTGTACTAAGAGAAGGGGAGAATCGAAATGCTTCCTGCAACCTCTCCCTTCAGTTTGAAAGAGCCCTTCCTCACTGAAAAAAAAAAGTTTTTAATTGACCTGCTAAAATCTCAGTTGTGTTTGATAAGGCATGTTGGTTCCCAAGGCAGTTTTAATGATCTAAAAGATGCCTTTAAGTACTAGTTATAGGTAGAGAAGCTGGATCCAACCTGAGTCCAGTTTGTTCTAGTTGCTTGCTTTCTCCATCCTCCAGAAGACAGTTTTGGTTGTTAAGGTAATTGTGGTATTTTATTTGTAGGGTGGTTCATTTCCTGAAAAGGAATCTGAAGAGAAGAGAGGCATTTGTTTGTGCTAGCATTTGTTTGTTTTCTCTTATTCTGAGACTTTTGGAGTTGGCAAGCATCTCTGCTTGTGTATCCTCAACAGCATACATAACCCCATAGCTATGCACATATTCTCCCCCAGCATCAGGCAGAAGCCTTATCTCTGTGTGCATGACATACGGCTTGCTCCATGGAAACACTTTCAGATCTCCTTACCAGAGGAAGGAAATGGCTCCCATCTCTGGATTTTTACAGCTGAGCAAGTAATTCCCATTTTTCTGGTCATGGAACATTTATGAACGTGATTTTTTTTCCAGATTTCACACAGACTGCTTCTTTTAGGAATTTCGGTTGCATTTAGTTGGGGTGGCATAATTTCTGGTTTATGGTGAGGTGAACCATGACTGTATATATTATCGTAATTGCTTTTCTGGCATTTATGGCAGCAAAACTCAAACACATGAAAGTTTGCAAAAGCAAACACAAAGGTGTGAATGTGGCCAACAAATAACTGTGAAAGCAGGGGTTTCAGAACAGCCACAAGGAGTTATGCCCAGGGGGTTTATTTAAAGTCAACCTGGCAGAAGTTAGGAACCTCCCTGCTTTTAGAAAGCAAACTTTGCCTGGTAACACTCTTCTTCGGTGAATATGGAAGTCGCATTCACAGCATAGTTCCTGAATTCAAAGCCACCTCAAGGGTTTTGCAGCTGGCATCCAGATTGCCTCTGGTGACCAGCCTGTAGCCAGTGGGAGCCAGATGCCTACAAACCTGCCTGACCTTACAGCAAACAGGATCCCATAAGGACGGATCCTGGTCATCTCCCCTGCTGCAGGCTGTCAGCACGAAGGATGGCTGGCGGCCTGTGACCACGCTGTACTGCTGGTAAGCATGTGCCAGGGGGCTACTGTAAGTATATGCGCACCTGCTGTTTCCCTTGGGGCACACCAGCACGAATATCGCAGAGCTGGCATCAGGGATTTTCTGATAGCTACACCATGCAGGTAGGGGACTGCTTGGACTCTGAGACCACTCTCAAGGGCTACTTCGGGAGATGCACCCTGTGTATGTAACTCCTTTAGACTGTTTCAATGGTCCTAATGTAAGAAGTTGCATGGATATTAAGGGGTACCTTTGTGCAGTATCCTGCAGACTTTAGTATCAGCCAGTACTGTAACGTTGGCAGCCTGTGTGGGGATGCAGATAGAGCACTACATACACACACCCACACAAAAAGGAAATAGTGGCCTTAACCTTGGCTTTGGGTCTTTTGTGACCTCCTGACTACATTCAGTACTTGTTTTGTAGCTGAATGACCCGACTTGCCTCTGGTGGGAATGTGTAGGGTAGAGCATCGTGGCAGGGGATGTCATCCATGTGCACTTCTGGTTTCAGGAAACTTTCATAAAGGATTATGCGGTCTTGTTTGAGAAATTGAGTTTCTTTATTACAGTTTGCATTCATAGAGGAGTGAAAGGAAAGGGCATGTGTGGGAGCTGCTCTGTCACGGCTTTTTCCTCCTCCCACTTGGCTGCTGCTCAGATGTAATGCCTTGGTGTGAATATTGCGGCCATGAAAGGCAATGGGAAGCGCTGAGCTCTGTGGGCCAACCCTTCAGTAAGCTCATCACCATCTGCACACTGTCCTTTAAAATGTCATTTCCAGCTGCTTAGAGCAGCCCAAGTGACTAGGATGGTAGGACAAAATTTTACAAAGAGAGGGAAAAGTGCTAAGGATGTTAAAGGCAAGGTCAATGGTCGTTGTGTGTGTGTATACATAAAATGGTGAAGTGATTTGAGAAAGGACATGAGCTAGTAAAAGCAGACACGCAACATTTTCAGGACAATGGTTCCCCATCACTGTAATGACTTTCTTGTTGCTGTGTGCCCCCCACAAAGTCACAGTGCGAGTCTTAGCAATGTTTGGACCTGAAGGAGCAGCGAAGAAAACGCTGATGGAAATTTTAGCCATGACAAAGCTGTCTCTAAGCTCTCCACTCCAATGCGACGTGCAACCTTTCTCATTGACTGAGTTAGCATGAAACACTGCACCACTTCTGCTGTGTTTCAGCTGAAGTTAACGCTTCCTGAGGAATGCACATTAGCTATTCCAGATGTACAGAGCTGACTGTAACGTCGTTATGGCCCCTGCAAAATAGAACCACCCACACCATTGCCAGTTTAGTCTTGTGACTGTGATTATATCCAAAACAAGGACTGGTGCAAGCCGAGCTCTGTATTTAATTCTTATATTGTAATACTGTGGTTACAGACAGCCAAACAAGCCTCCAGCCAGTGGTAACTGAAGCAAATGGGACTCTTGGTTTGACTCCGGTGAATGTTGAAATTGGTTACTTGGTACATTAGGTTTAGAATTGTTTGGGGAGCTTGCAAACAATTATTAAGGAGGATAAAATAGCAAACCCTGGTTATCTGGGGGTTCTGTACTGGTTTCCCTCCTTGCCCTAATTTTTGGTAGTCTGTGGTGAAGAGCATCTACAAAGTAGTTTGCTTTAAAGGTTTGCCACAGTAGAAGGATCTGGGGAGTTTTGGTTTTGGTCAGCTGGTTTGTGATGCCAGTGGTGGTGGTTTTCTGGTTGGGTTTTATTTTCTTCTGGTTTTTTTGAGGGGTTCCTGGCTGTTTTCATTCTGCACCTGTACATTTTTGCAAGTGTGGATTCTTGGTCATGAGCTTTCAAGTGTTACATATTTACATTTGCAGCTGACACCTGCAAACTGGGGCACATGCTAGCAATAACAAATTCTTATGTAAAACACCTCACCTGCAGGAACAGGTATCTATGCTTCAAAAAGCATGTGCTCAACAGTTGTGTAGGAGGGAGAGGAAACTAGCTCCTGGGATGCCTGCTTTTCCACCTTCATTGTCTGGAACTGCCTGAAGGAGCTGGAGAGTTTGCTCTGAAAATCAGCCCCTGGCTAGTTAGCTCTCAGATGTCTCCCCTGCAGTGTTAATTAGATCTTCCCCCCCCCCTACGGTTTTATAGCCTTCGAGGGTCCTGTTAACCTCCCTCTCAGGACAGTGCCTTGTCACTCTTTCTTGCAGATCATTTTGAACTCCATGCACAAGTACCAGCCAAGGGTCCACATTATTAAGAAGAAGGATCACACAGCTTCTTTGCTAAATCTGAAATCGGAAGAGTTCAGGACATTTATCTTTCCAGAAACAGTTTTTACCGCTGTTACCGCCTACCAGAATCAACTGGTGAGTACAGTTGCTAATTTCCATCGATTGAACTAAATTCCAACCTGCTGAAAACTTTCTTTTCCTCAATCTAAACTAGGAAACTTTCTGATATAACCTACCTTTCCATGCCAATGTCTGTAGTGACCATGCCCAATCTAATCCATGTTCAGGAGTAATTCTTGTGTGTATGGATAGTACTACTAACTTCAAAGAGCCATGAGGATTATGCATGGGAGCAAAGATGGCATGAAAGAGGCTTTCATTTGTCTTCCCTTCTGTCTATACAAAGCTGTTTTCATATTGTCATTCAGTGCTTTTCTAATTATAGCTCATTAAGGAGCTGTTCGTTCTTGCCGTGATCTTTCACTCCACAAGCTGTTAGCTGAGAGATACTCTGGTTTGCACATGATGATTTCATGGGCTGAAAAAGTTGACTAATTAAGCTGTAAGGCTCAAACGTAAGGGAAATCACTCAGAGATATGCTTTTCAGAGGCTGCCCAGATTACATCCAGATGTTCGAATTTCAATTTGCATGCCAGTGAATAATATATACAAAATGGAGGAAATCATAACAATGGATTGCTAATGAGTAATTTTAGGAAGTATATAAACAATCGGAGAGCAGAGGCTCTGCTTGATGGTGGATAGGGCTTTAATATTTAAGTCAGTGGAAATAGATTGTTGGCTTCAGTGTGATTCAGAGTGTGCTTTAAGGGCTTAATGACTATGGTGCTTAAAAAAAATACCTCTTTCCCTTTCTAATTCCCCCAAGTTAAGAAAAATACAAGTACTGTCCAAACATGTGGGCAGGCAGCATCACAGAGTTAATGTACCTGCTGGATTATTTAAAGAAGTCTGCATTTGTTAATATGAAGCAAAAGTAACTAATTTCTAAATGCTCTGAATAAAATGAAACTACTGCATAGGCGGCCAAGGAAGCTGTGAAGATAATACTGGTAGTATTATGCCAGTCCTTATGACAGACCCCACATCCCACTTTAGGGCTTTAATAGCAGAATGTATGGATTTGAAACTCAGGTTTGTATCTGAATGCTGTAGAAAATACATTCAGTACCTGGCAGTCTCAAGAATATAATGTTCGGACACGTGGTTAGATTTTTCCATGTAACTTTCTGTAGAAACCAGCAAAATAGTAACAGGCACAAAACCAGCTAAACCTGGAATTTATTTCTGTAAGATGGATTTGTGTTTACTGATGATACTTACACCAGAGATGTTTCTAAACTAACCTTCCCAAAGCACATACATTGAGTCCTGCAAAATTTCTCAATGGAACATCTCCGGAACCCCTAGAGGTTGATGCTGTCATTTTATTTATGACTAATGAAAATGGAGCCTTTTTTCATTTTTGCCATTTCTTTCGGAACTGTTTTAAGGAGGGATTGATTACATTTCTGGAGGTTATTAGATAAAAGCTAAATACATTACACTTTCAACAAACTATCTCATAATTTAAGATTTAAAGGGCATGCATTTATTCAGACAGTCAAACCACTGCCACAGAGTTGAATTGTAGGTCAGGTTTCATTTTAAGATGCTTTCTAGCAGATGTTCTCTGATTGTTTGTAAGACAGTCTCTCAGGAAAAATATGGCCATAAATGATTGTGAGTCTCATCTGGCTTCGGTGGATAAAAAAAGTTTCTCTTGTGATGTCATACCAAATCTTTAATATTAGGAAAATGGAAGTTTGATTGGTGAAAATATGCTCAAGAGATGAATAGACATCCTTATTATTCTGCAGTGCAGTTGGCTTGGTGTGTTGGTGATCTAAGTCAGTGGAACTAGTTAGAGCTTGTCTTTTTTCAAGGTAGTTTTCAGAATGCTGCCATAAAAATGCTCACTGTACATAAGGCACTAACCTGCCACTCTTTCTAACACCACTGTGAGTCAAGGACTTACAGATACCTTGGGAGTAGAATGAGACTGTAACTACCTTGCTGAGCTGTTGCAAGGTCCTGTGACAAGGCTAGTGTTCAGGCTAGTTTCCACCAGTTCTACCTGTGTGAGGAGACAGGCTGAAACCTTCAGCCAGCACTGAGGTCCCATGCTGTTTGACTAGCCCACAGGAAGAACCAGTGAGTTGCAGCACCTCCTACGTAGGTGCCTCAGAGCAAGGACCTTGCCCAGAGAGGTCTTCCCCTTCCCTGTATGGACCCAAAATGCCGGGCAGGGAAGGCAGCAGCCCCAGGGTGCAGCGAGTTTCTCAAGAGTGGCAAAGTAGGTGGGTGGCAGTGACAGGAGCAGCCGCTCAGCACATTGTTCATATACTGCAGACCAGTATTAAATACTCAGGTTTTGTCTTTGTAAGCCTGTCCTTCCCTCTCTGTGTTTCCCTCCCAGAAGACCTCTTTCTCAGAATGAAAAGTTGTGTTCAGTTGTCCTCTTTTAATTTTGGACGAGAAGCCACCCCATTTTGAAATATCTTTGTTTGATGAGAGCATTTGATTGTTTGAGGATTTGGAAAAGATCCCTTTTCTTTCTGAGTCTCGAGGGCCAGCTATTACAAATGAGATTGAGGCCTCTTCAATACAGGCTTTTTTTGAGGAAAGCCAGGCTGACGTAGCCACTCAGTATGAAACACTGAGAGCTGTTGATTTTCATGGGCTTCAGCTAGAGTTGGTGGCATTCACTGTCTTGCAGGACAGGTCCTGTGTTGTCCCTTGTCAAGCTCTAACTCCCACTTACAGTTTTATTTTTAATCCTTGGAAGAAGTATGGCTGGAAAATCTGAATGTTACAATGATGTCTCAGGTTTTATTCACCAAATCTCATTTGGCTGGACAGCTAGAAAATTTCACAAGGGCAATGGTATATTTTCTTCCTGCTGCCAAAAAAACACAGTGGAAGCCACCACCTATGCCTGAAAAGTTTCACTGCAAAGTTAAGGGGAGCCCTGATCAGCAGGTTACTCTGGCAGAATGGAAAGGCTGACAGGATGCACTGGGCAGGTTTGTAGCTGCATTTGAAGAAGGGAGGAGAGTTTTGGTTCCAAGATCTCTGGTTTTCCAGGACTGTGATGGTTTTAATGGGGTTACTCCTTTTACTCAGGCTCTGTCACTTTAAATCTGAGTTCTCCCCATATTTTTCCTCCCTCCTTCCCTTCCTCAGCCTCTTTCCATGGAAAAACAGTTAAACTGCCCCTATGTGATGGCTGGTAGGTCTGGCTGAGAACATTTGCATCCCAGAAAAAAAAAAAAAAAAAAAAAAGAAGTGGGGCTGAACTGAAGCACTCTTCAGGTCTGCAGGCAGTGGCTCCTAGTTTGGGCTCATATTAGGTGATGTGCAGCTCCACTTAGGAGGCTCAGATGTTAGCAGGGTGCTGTGCATTGCTTGTGGAAAAGACAACCTGATTCATGCTGTTAAAGTATTTGGAAGCAGTAATGCTGTACATGGGTGGGTTCCTCCTGCTTTGGGTGACATGAAGGCTGAGCCCACTATGCCCTTCAGTCTTTGCATTGCCATATGTGTATTACACCCTGGTTTGTCTCGCCAGCTTTGCAGCATCTCAAGAGTAGCACGCATGCACACAAAGAGCATGGATAAAATTAGCAGTGAAGTCAGGAGGATGGATTGGTTAACACTTTGTATGCTGCAATACCTTAACACTATATTCATGTTGCATTGCTCCTTCTGTGTTTCCAGATAACCAAGTTGAAAATTGACAGCAACCCTTTTGCTAAAGGATTCCGGGACTCTTCCAGACTCACTGATATCGAGAGGTAATGGGGACTTTCTGTTTACTTTCCATGCAGATAAGATAAAGAGAAGAGAGTTTGTAGGAAAAGCATCCTTTCAACTCCTGAGAAGCTGTGCATTTTAACGTTATCTTGTTGCATATAGTAAGCCTCCTCCACCTCCTTTAAAAATACTTATAAACTTTATGAAGAAAGAGCTGTTTTGAGTTTTGACATCTGTTCCACTTGGGGCTGATATATTCATCTTCCTGAGGGGGCTTCTTAAAGTGGGGAGAGGGTTGGTTTTACAACTTCAGAATGAAAAGCTTTTTTCTTATCATGCCATTTAATCCTATTGAGGGCTGTGAATTGGGTCAATGGGAAACAAGGGCAGTGGTCCTGTGAAAAACATTATAGCTCCCCACTGCTCCACACAGTGGAAAAGAGAGGAGGGGAGCTTCCCAAAATACACTTCAGCAGTCCCAGACACTGAAGTCAGCAATTATTGCCATCAGGATGAATCCCATAACTCCCTCTGATGACAAAGATGCCATTTTTGTTTCACCAAAATTGTACTGCAGGCTGCATCAGGGGAAAACTTTATCTGGAAACTGTTGAGTTTTGTGTGTGTACAGCTCATTATAAGCAACTGCTGCCATAGGGACAGAAGCATTAACCCGCAGTTGAGTAGGAAATAAACTTCAATCTCTTGGTAGCTCTCCAGCACGTCACATTTTTATGATATCGTGTCAAATAGTTTGGCAAATGAAGCAAATTAAGCTGCCTGGATCCTTTAGGCTGGAAGAGAACTCGATGGAGATGGATATAGCACATCCAAATTTTCCTATGAGCACACAATCATGAAAGAAAGTTTGGAGAGGCCAAAACCCTCCAAGCTCCTGTGTGGGGATATCCAGATGTATCTGTGAATCATCTTTCACGGGTGCATATAGGGGACAAACTGCTCAATGAAGTCATGTCCATACAGCTAGAGAAAGCCTTTACAGCATTTCAAAAGTACATCAATCTAAGCAGGTCCATGGATGGGAAATAGTGGTATATTTTATACCTTACTAGTGACTGGATCATTAGTGATCCTTTGAGTGACTGGGTAAAAGAACAGTAATTTGGGGACAGCAAGCTTGTGGACTGCAGTACACACTTGCAAAGGTGTTAAAAATTGCTTCCTAAGTGAAAGCCTTCATTGAAAATGGAAAAAAACCCCACAAAGCAGATTTAATTAAAGTAGCATAACCTGCTGTATTGACAGACTGACAGAATGACACAAGTCATTCAGGCTGCAAACTGATAATTCATACACTTTATATCCTGTTCTGTATATTTTTTGGTGTTGAACTGAATGGCCAAATTGACAGACAGGTAAACAACATCCAAAGCTCAGGTTTGTATGCAATAAATAGTCCAGGAAGGACCTGTAGGAAGAGAAGAGACTTTGATTTTCACCCTTCAGTTTCCTTGTTTTACAGACAGGCGACATCTAATGACACAGCTTTGCAAGGGCTGAGAGAGTCTGAATAGATAAGCTGGGAGAAAAACTTAGTTACCTCGGTGCAGATGAACTGACTATTGTGGTGCTGGATATGAAGGGAATTTTTCAGAGGACATCTTATTATAACAGCACATGGCATGGAGTCAGAAATGCTGAGCATAAACTGCAGTGCCCTTTTGTTTATTGATAAGTGTAAGAACAGAGCCTGAGACAGGCAGCCTAGCCTAGGCACGAACATTGCCATGAAAGATAAGGTAGCCAAATGTGAAACTTACAATAAATACAAGAAACAGAAGGTGAAAAGTATTGAAATGACATTAAAACTCTGGATTTGAGAGTCCAGGTTTGGTTAAGGACTTATTTTGACTTAGATTGGAAAGCTTAGCCCTGATTAGGGATCAATGGTATTTAAAAAACACCAAAATCTGCTGCACAACACATCAAGTACTGAGATAGTAAGAGTGTGACACACAAGAGGGCTGGTAAGAGGCTGTTTGAGAATCGCCTAAGTTATCTGATATGGTCCAGAAATACCAAGGGTTTTATTCAGTTCCAGCATAACGTATTCAGGCAGATGAGAATGTCATTCTCTAAGTGCCCACTGGTTCTATAGATTTCATTTTAGCACCAGCAAAATTGCTTAAAGAAATCTGATATAAAGCAAAAGAAATAGCAAAGTGAGATACGACAACAGGAAGAATTTCTTGCTTGGTGTCCATCACGACAAGCATTACAACAGGTAGGTGATGCATTAAATAGTACAGCATGACTCTTGCTCAGTCTAGTTGGAAACTTAGTTAAGATCCCTGTCTGAGAAAAATATTTATTTGCCAGGGAAAAGACTACGCAGGCCAAATGCATGTTTGCACAGCTCTTGAAAATTGAATAGTTATCTAGAAGCTGTGAAAAATACCTTCCATGCACTGCTTCCTAAGCAGGCCTGCATGCAGCACATGCATGAATGATCTGCAGTGCTGTGCGGTGATCCTAATGGTCTTCTGTAAAAAATCCTGTGATGTTAGGGCCAAGAGAGCGCTCATTTATCGCGAGTTCCAGCTTTTCCGAATGACCTAAGTAGTGTGAAAGTGTACAGAGCTTTGTATTTCATTTCCAGGTATTTAAGCTTGCTTTTTCCTAAACAGCCTTCGGGGAGGGAAACAAATCAGATCAATTGATCTTTAGAGACCTAAAGAAATTAAATTAGTCTGGAGTCAGTTACTGCACTAAACCATCCAGTAATTGGATTGCTCCTTGTAACTGATTGAAAACAGCCTCTATCTGTAACAATATAGGGAGCTTTTCTTTATAGTAGATCTGAGAGAAAAACACATCTTTTTATGACATGATGACAGAAATTGCACTTTTTTAATCTAATTGAATATGATTTTATAAATATGTGACTTTAATGATTTCAGGCTTCCCATTCTAGATTTACGATCCTTATGTAGGAAATTCAAGCTGCAAATGCCTTTAGGATTAAATCTGTTTGTGTTATATGTGATGGAGTTAAAATAATATATGTAAAGGTAGTGAAATGTGCAAAATGGTGGGAGGTAGGCAACAGCAAAGCTATTGAAGTGCCTGTATTTTGTTTTATTCCTGTCTAAATACCTTACAACGGTTTTCTTGTACTCATAGCTGTATACACAAAGCTTTTAACTACTAAAAAAATCTTTGGTAAGTTTGGTATACATCGAATTTTCAGTAGGATGTGAGATTCCTTCCACAATCAACTCCTTCCATACATTACTTGTGGTAATCTATTTATGGCAATGGGGCAGACTTTTTCTGGGGCTACTGTGATTTAGGTAAGTTGCTGATTCAGCTTTTAATCTTTTTACTTGGTATTTACACTTCCTCTATTATAAAAAAGCTCCCACAGTGGTTGAGATTGAAAAACTGAACATATAGCAGCAATTGTCAGAATGTGGAGCTTAACGTACTGTGGAGTTGACTGTGGGATGCATAATGGAGTAATGTGGATGAGCATGACCTTTTTTAATGGTAGCCTTCGTGAAAAAGACTAATGCAGGTTTTATAATGAGCAATTCACTCTGTGGAGGTAGGCTTTAAGGGAATATCTTTATGTTTCCCCTTAATAAAAAACTGCCAGAGCCATAAAGGATGCAAAATCAGAACCCAACAGATTACTTCTTTTATCCTGAGCCTGAATTTATCTTTTGAGTTGTTGTAAAGTATTAGTCTTTTAAAAATAGGTAAATAAATAAAACCATCACAATTAAATATCATGCAAACAATCCAATGAAAAAGGTGATCGTTTCAAGAGTGTGAGTCCACAGAACTACTGAATTGTAAAATAATCATCAAACAAGAATCGACAGATCATAATCATGATCTGAACATTGCTTGTCTGTTCGATCCAGTATATGATAGGCAAGTTCAGGGTGTGGACTTGTAACTATTAAAGAGAACTAAGCAAGTATACCCATCTGCAAAGTCCAATAATGCTTCTGAGAGGTAGATACATACTTCAAGAGGCAATATGGAAAAGTACAGCTGCACACCCAAGTAATTTTTAGGCAGAGAAAGGAAGGATTGGGGGATGGGAGAAGTAAGAGAACTGCATCCCAGCATCCCAGCTGGATTTGCATGGTAATCAGATTCTGAATTTTCCCCTGAGGAACTTCATGTCTGAGATGTGGAAATACATTGTACTGGCTGACAAGGCTGTAAGTGAAATGGATGCTAATGCCCGGATATGGGCACTGCCCTGTTGAAGTAGCAGTCAAAGCCATGTGCTTAATGACGTGCTGTCCGCAGCAGTCCTCTCTTCCATCCCTTCCCCGGTCACCCCACAGAGCTGCCTTCCTCCCTATCCCCACTGCTTACTGCTGGTCTAGAAGAACTTCCCTGACTCTTGAAAGCCCCCTAACAACAGGCAGAAATATATACTCTCTACGACCTACTCCTATGTCCATGGTTAAGTAGAGCTTTGTCATAGTGCTCCAACAAGTCAAACTCCCCAGCTGATCCTTTATCCTCAGCTAGTTCTCGGTCCGCGTATGTCAGCAACCAGCCATGGGAGATCATCTCCGATGTTTAGGTTGGGAGAAGTGAAGTCCTGAATTTAGGGAGAAACACCAGGGACACTGGTGCCTAAATGCCACTGGTGCCATCCCAGATGTGCTGAGGTTACTCCAGCCTCCAGCTGCTACTCCAGAGGGGTAGATGGATTGTCTGTATTTTCTGCATCATCCCTTCCAGACCACTGCAGATGGCTTGGATGTCTTAGGACATGTAGAAAGCACTACTTGCCTACATTTAGACACCTGAAGCAATCCCTTCAAATCTGGTTCGTCTGCCTCTGCTTACTGTTAGCCAGGCAACTGTTCCTTTTCCCCAGCAGAAAGCCCTCCATGCTGGCTGAAACCTCTTCAGTTCCCAAGCTTTTAAGCACTCACACCCTGGCTCATTTTCCACTTAGGTATTATGTTATCTATCTTTTTACTTGTGCAAAAGGGTATAAAAATGTTTTATTTTGCTAGTGTTTTCCACTCACCTCGTGCAGGTGTAGTGCGTGCATAAGGGGAAGGGATGATGTCAGATCAGACCCACAGTTTCCACCCCCAAGGAAGTTTTCCAGTGACTTTCCAGTACAGTTTCACGGTACTGCTCTGTCCTCACCTCTCATCCTCTGCCTGGCAGTCAGAAAGAAATGGTTGCAGTCACTGGGTGAAGTGGAGCTCTGTGGGGTTGGCTACATTAAGAGTTAAGTGTGTCACTATAGTTGGTGAAAAAAGATACAGAGAAAGAGCTTTGATATAACATTTGCAAGTGTGTGCTTTTTTCCAAGTCGGAGAAGAGAAATGTAATTTTATCTTTTTTTTTTCATTCCCTGTATAAAGATAGCTGTTTTTCTTATTTTTATTTGCAGTTGAGAGGAGTGGAGTGGGTATATTTAATAACCTCATGCTCCTTCTTCGTAAGTGTCATTACTTTTCCCATGTCATGGCTTCAGCCAGGCTACGTCACCTCCATGCATATTAAAGGTCTTCCAGAATGGCCATCAGGGTGCCAGTAAACACCACTTTGGAGACACACTTGTTCTTTCTTCTGCAATCACCAAAACTTAGTTTTTCAGAATTTAATTCTTGTTTCCCTTCTTTCTTAAAATCATATGTATTCTCAGAGTATTGCATCCATCCAGCACTTGCCCAGTAGTTTTGACTTTGTGTGAAAGTGTTTGGTGGCTCTGTATTAGCTTTTGGGCCAAGTTAAACTTCAGCTCACATGAGCCAATGTAGTCTGATGGGCCCTGGTTCTTCCCTGGTTGGAAGTGGTTCAGTGTTAGTCTAAGCGGTGGAATGGAGCTACTTTGTTCTGGTCAAGGATTTGGTTCGTACTGTGTCAGAGCTGAATTAAGTTCCTATGGTCAGCCTGTAATATTCATCTATCAGTATAAGAGCAACTGTATGTAGCAAATTAATATGTCTGTATGTTTGTGCATGTGTAAAATAGCAACTAAAAGCCACAGGAACATGAAGGCTAAGTCATATCTGAACGGTGGTTCTGACAGTGTTTATTGTTCACTCTTAGCTGCTGTTATGGAAATATATTTGTTCCTCCTGCTGTGTTGGGTTTGTTGTTGTTGTTGTTTGGATTTGTTTTTTTTTGTTGTTTTGGGTTTTTTTACAGACTTGTTTTTAGCACTTGCGTCTTGGACAAATTAGTCATCTTTTCCCTTAAAAAAAAAAAGTACTACTACAGTGCAACTTCCGACAAGTTTATTTTTGTGCCTTCTCAGCCCATTTATTCCATCTGTCTTCACCTCACCTCACTTCTGATGTCTTCTGTTATCTGGGCTTTCTTCCAAACATACTAACTGGCAGCTACAAAAAAAGGAAACCTTTGAAATGCAGAACTAAAGAAGTCATTCAGGCTGTAAACTGATAATTCATACACTTTCTATCCTGTTCTGTATTTTTTTTGTGTTGAACTGAAAGGCGAATGAAACATAGTTGTCAGTTTTATTATTTTATTATTTTCCTTATGCTAATTTTTTTGTATTAACATTGCATTTGTCTTGTAAAGAAAAAGACAAAAAACGTAAGAAAAAACCAAACCTCATGCCACCAGGAATAGGGTGCGGATTCTGAGGATAACCTTACCTTTTTTCTCAACTAGCGCTTGGATAGTAAGGGGAAAAAGAAAGCACTTAACAGGTTGCTCAACTCCACTCTGAAATTTGTGCCTCTTGCAGCCATTCCTGAGACAGTAACTTCTGCAGAAGATAATGAGTTCAGAGCGCCCGGCTCTGCCAGCTGTTCTTTCTCACTGCAGTCTGGCTTTTGCACGTTGTCTTCAAAGGAGGTTGAATCTGGCTCCCAGTGGAATGGGTGCCTGCCTATTACATCCAGTTCATCCTCTTTGGAGCCATATTATAGATCTAAGATGGATACTAACCCAGGCCTGGCTCCAGCAAGCTAGTTCTGAATTAGCTTTTCTAACACTTTCTGCCAAAACCAAATATATTGCCCCTTCTTCCCAAAGGGAGAAGGTAGGCTTCCTGTCTCCATCCCCTGGGTGCACTCTCCGCCAAATTCAAGGAAATCCATAGCTTCAGGTGCATGCTGGCATGTATCAGCATCAGTGTTGACAGTGCGTTGTGGCCAGGTGAGCCCCCTTCCATATCACCAGGGCTCGTGGTCATGTGCTTCAGAATCAGGGTCACGGTGATCACCAGGCTGCTGTGAATGCACAGCTGAAGCAGAGTAACAGCAAAAGGAGCAGAAAAAATGACAAGAAGCAGCATCAAAGAGATGCCTGCTTCCACCTACAAAGAAGCACTGTTCTTTTCATCTTGATTAAAGATCCTGCTCAGGGTAATCTGGGACTTTACCATCTCCCGAGAGAACTTCTGTAATCTGGGTTGACAGCAAAAGGAAGTGAGCATCCTCAAGCAGGGCCTCACTCCTCAGCTGCTTCCCAAGTCAGCTCTGTTTTCTGCCATCTCCCAGTTCATATCCATGGCAAGATCTTGGGTTTAGTCCGTAAAGTGTTAGTGAATTGTTTGTCGGTTACATCAGGATTTTCCTATCTACTTTTGATCCTCTGAGACTACTCTGTACATACAGGGCACTGTTAACTAAATAAGGCCAAAGACTCAGCTTGTAGCTGCAAGACATAAAGCATCCCTAGCTGGAAGTTTAGTTTTGGAATCAGTTGCCAGCAGGGACAAGAGTGAAATCTTCAGTCAAGAGGTTAAATCCTGCCAAATAGTAAGATGCTCCCTGTGCACCCTAAACCCTTGCTAATTGATAAATTCTCCCAACCCTGTGCTTCCTTCAATTCCTGGTTCAAAATTCACTGTTTTATTTCTTGCACAAAGGAGAGAAGTGCTTCGTTCATAAACAGAGGTTTATTGACAGGGCTGGGCTCAAGGTGTGCTTCTGTGAGATTACAGATCATTGGGATCAGCCGGAGCCCCCTTCCCTTTTACCTCTCCTCACATTTGTCCTGCCTCAGCATCTTCTCTGTGGGTGTGCTAGCCAATACGAGCTTAGTTTTTTCCACTCCATTTGGCATGTGGTTCCTTCTTCTTTTTCTCAAACAGCTTCAGCCCCTAACTTGCCCTTCTCCAGCCTGTCATCTGCTACTATTATCCAGTTGTACACATAGCACAGCTTAATCGTAGTAATATATTATGCCTATGTGTGCGTTTTTCCCCTCCTCTGGGTATTTACAAGATATCTGTGAGTTGAAGAGCAGTCTGGAAGGCTGAAAATTGTTAGTAGACCACACAAAAGAGTTTGACAGAAAGAAGATGTCGTTCCTTTTTCCAGCTGGCAGCTTGTCATCTCTCAAAACAAAGTTTATTGCTAATTTATTGCTAATAGAAGAAACTGTGGAGTTCTAAGATATATTAAAAGGTAAAAATTGTTAGGTCCAAGTATTAGATAACAAGCGTCTGATCACAAACTAACAGAAGTGCAGAAGTTGAGCATTGAGTAACTGGGAGTCACTTTGTTCTTCAGCCAGTTTACTGTGGATCAGCTCTGAAAAATACTAAAGGAAAGCTTTAAAAAGCACCATACTCTTCACTTGTTAATTTTTTTTTGTTGAGCAGAATCATAAAATGGCAAATATTGGTTTATTGTATGGTAATTTATAGATTTATTTCCATACATCCTTTGAACCACATTGAGATATCTGAAGATGATGCATACAGAACTATAAAGCCAGAAGTTTAAATTAATGTCTTGCTGTCTTAGTAGTAGTAGTAGTAATAGTATAAAATTCTGGGACTTTAAAAATTTTATTGGTCCACTCTACAGAGCACCATATTCTGGATATTCTAAACAGTTCACACTTCCATAAGCAGAATTTTTGGGATGATTTTGAGATTTAAATCCTTTCGTCCCCAACTGAAAAAAGGGTATAAGCAGGAACCCGTGTTCCAGATTGCCAGCTTTGTTCCTGCATTTTGAACTGGACTTGACAGTGACTTAAATCTTGTTGTTAAAGTTTTGCTTCCTCCTACACATCTACTTTGGAGAAAGTCCTAAAGCACCTCTGTCTTTAAAGGCTGGAGGAGGTTGGCCTCCTCTTTCCAAGCTATGTGGGAAACTCCACACGTTTCCATAGATTAGATGAGTTGCAACCGCTTTGTTCCCCAAGAAGACTTGATCTCCAGGTGGTGTTCTCTGAGCATGAAATAGTTGAGCATGGTGCAGAGGCCACCACTCCTTTCCTTTGAAACACAAAGGGCAGGAAAGATTATCCCTTAACTTAGGTCACTTCTCTAGGATGGGGGAGGCCTGAGTGCAGACTTTGGCTCTTGTTTTTCTAGGTGGAAGAAACAGTGCTTGGTGGGATAACTCAGAGATATACTTCATGAGTGGAGAAAATACACCACTTCTTGTTTTTCTTTGTTTCCTTTTGCACACTTAGGTGGTTTTCTGCTCAGCCTTTTGCATTTCGTAGGTCTGTTTTGGAGGTTTATATGCAGCATGTGTTGTATGTGGAAAGAAGAGTGTCCGCTTGGAGGCTGTGGGGGCCAGATGCCTAAATTCTGGTGTGAATCTCCAAGCTTTGCGCTCATGATGTGAATCACAGCCTCACCCTCTAAAATGAAAAATTAGTAGACATGTTGTGATTATAGCGTAAACCACCAACATGGATGGGCAAGGTAAGCGTATACAGTTTTGAATATTAATTCCCAGCTGTGCAAAAGGAACTGCTTTTGTGAATTAGTTGCTTTCCCTGATCCAAGTTTCCTTGTTAGACCGTTCCCTCTGCCGTAAAAACCTTTGCTTCTTGTGCCAATGAAGGAGATTAATCTTCTAAAACCTTTAGCATACTACCTGCAACATTACAACATTAAAAATAAATAAATAAACCTACCACATAGTTCCCTGGTTTCAGATTTAAGGTTCACTAAGAAGTCACCTCTCTTTTTCCTTTAAAAGAAGAAAACCATATAGAATAATAGAGTTCTCTGTCTAGCTTACAAACCCATCTGGAAGGAATTTTGTCTGCAGTAATTGTGGGCATTTGATTTAGGTTTAAATCCCTGTAGGTAATTCAAATGTAAATTTATTGGGGTGAGTTTATCCCCAAACCGCCATTGGATCCAATGTTTTAGAGATGAATTTGGCCCACTGCATGGAAATTAGGGCCTGCATTATTTCTGTTGCATCAGAATATTATTACATGTTGTAATGTCTGTTGTTATAAGCAGACCTTTAATAGAAATAAAGTCAATACAGGCAATCACCTGAATCACATATATTTTTCAGACCTTTAAAGATTAGTAACTCTTTGGTTAGGAATATGTTTACAGACTGGTACCTAAGTCACTCAGACAACACTGGTCTAATCCATTATTCAGTTATTCTGTACTTGTTTGAGATAGATAGTCTTTTTGGTTAAGTAGAATTCTTTGCATTTCACATTCTGCTTCAGAAAAAAAAAAGTTTCAAGAGGCATTCAGCACATAATGTAAACAATGCCATCTGTCTTTTTCTTTTAAAATCTTCTTTGAGATAGCCCTGATATGCCTACTGTTTTCAATCACTTAAAAGACAGTAATTCAATTATATAATTCTCTATGTAGGAGCTGCCATTGCTTTCAGTCCACTTCCAATCCTGACACAAGTAAATCACCTTGATAAGATCCCCTTTTTATTTTTTTTTTTCTGAGGAGACTAGCATAAGTAATGATGCCAGTGATAGACCAAGGACAAAATGACCATAATGGGCTTTCTGTAGGAAAGAAAAACATGTGCCATTGTGATTTATCGAGTTACTTGGAAAATGTTTTTCCTTGGAATTTCTGCAACAGCCACACTCTCCAAGCGAAGGGCATTAGCAAGTATGAATGGCCGAATGGTAAATTCAGACAAAACCTTCATCCAGCAGCAGATTTAAACAGCTATCACTACCTAGATTTCTTAAACGGGAACAGAATGTCAAAGCCATTTTGGAAATGTGCCTAGGTCATATTCAGCATATTCATGCCACCTACTTACATGGAAACGCGCTCGGAATGTGTAAGGTTGGATCTTCCTTACAGACTGCTGTGGCTTATCGTGCAGATATGCCTTCCTTCTATTTAAAAATTGTTTGGGTGACTTCAGTGCTTTGTGCCACCAGCAAGGCGGGGGCCTGGCAGACACGTCTAACTTCCCAGAATAGACATGGCACAAGATCAGTAGTATCTGTAGACTTCCTGCTATGAACTGGTTTCCATTCTGATGCTGAGAAAGCATGGTTAGAGCTGAGCTGTCTCTAGACACATCTGTCTCTTGCCCCTGATTTCAGAAAAATGGGAGAGCACCAGATGAGGTGGTCAGGTGTGATGTGAAAGCTTGTTTGGAAGGAGCTGGACCACAGGTGTCTCTTTGAACCCAGATTGGTCACTCAGCCTGAATAACCCCAGAGCTTGCATTTCCAAATTTGTGAAGAGTGCTGGTCTTATATTCCCCATCTGAGACCACATCCAGGAAAGGCAGTGGGAAGTTTGCTCTACTTCATCTGCTGAAGAAGCAGTACCACGCAGGTAAGAGGTGATGAGCAATGTTAAAACACCGCAGGCCAAGTTCGGCATTTCCAGTGACATGCTGTGGAGGTAACCCTTTTGTTAAGTAATTTTGGAGATTCTGTGTGAGAAAGCTGTGGTCTGAACAGGGAAAAGGCAGCATGTTCACTGTATTTAACCTAATGGATTAGTAGGCTGTTCAGGATGTTATTGATATGGTGTGTTGTTTCCTTTCACAGAGAAAGTGTGGAGAGCCTTATCCAAAAGCATTCCTATGCCCGATCCCCCATTCGAACCTATGGAGGAGAAGATGATCTTGGAGATGATAGCCAGGCAACACAAAACAGAGGTAGGAAAATGTGCTCATGAGGTAAACTGTGGTGACCTAGTTATGCTTGAGAAAAGGAGGACCACAGTCAGTACTGTGTTACTCTGAAGCATTTCTCTGGTGTGTCTTTCTGCCATTAGGTCCTATAATGAAGAATAATACTTGTTACCTTACGGCTCTTCTGGACACCTGATATGCCCATGGCACTAGTGTGGGTGGCTAGTTCAGGAGGCAGCTCAAGAGATGCCTATACAGCCTTTGCCAGCAGAAGAGAACTATCTCTGCTTCCTCTTCAACATGGCTGAAAAACAGGCGACTTCGTTACCATGGTGCTGAGAACAAGCTAAGGCTTCCCATCCCTTAGCAGGACTTACTAGCTGGGGCTCAGCACCATTTGTAAAGTATTATGTAGATGTGCCATTTGCTGCCCCTCCAGCCTTCTGTGAACAGAGGACTTGGTTCTGACCATCTTCAACCAGCCTGTGGTTAACCTGCTTTGGTTCTACAGGAAGAAAAGTCCATAGCTCCCTGGAAAACTGGTGTTTAATTCTTATCTCTTGGTCTCTAAAAGGTGCTTTTCCCTCTGAGGCAATTCACCTCAAATGCTTTATCAAATGGTTTGTCTACTTTAGCAGTCGCAAGAGTAGGAGCAAAGCAGAGCTGTTCTTTGTGGGGCTACTTGCTGGACAAATTGCATCTGTCATAATTTGCCACTGGAAATAGATCTCAAACCCATCCTGTGGGATCTCTGACTAGCATAAACTTGTGGTGCATTATACTTTGCATGTTGACTTTGTGACCTGCCTGACATGCAACAGCCACTTGAGGTAAAGCAGTTCTATCTGCCTTGCGACTGGCAGTGCCCTTGTCTTGTCCTCTAACTTCATACAGTGTTGCTAAGATAAGAGCATTATTTCTGTTCATAAGGTCTTTGGACTTCTGCAGGGAAAACACGCTTATTTTTAACCACAAGTTGCTCTTCAACAAAATGTGATTAGGTGGGCTTGTTCATACACGTCTATTCCGAGAGCAGTTCCTTAGATTGCGGAGTTTCTGGAGCAATTCCTCAGCTGGTACAGTACCATCCTTTCACATACTTCTGGGGGATTACCTCGCTTCACGTCAGCTTAGATCCTAGGCCAGTTATTGCTGAAGACAGTGTTAAATTTTCCCTTGCCAGAAGTGCTCAGAGCAAGGCACCTTTTCTCCAAGAATTACATTTCTCCCTGGTATGATGTCCTGCTTTGGGAGCGACAAAGTGAATGAGGGGAACCTCAGTATGAGAACGGGCCTTTAGAGCCTTTCTCTTCTGAAGAGAATCCTGAGGAAGGTGTCAGAGGATGAAGGAATTGTTTATTAAAATTAATTTTATTTATAATATGTACAGGATACAGTTCTGCATTTCCTTGCAATATGGCAAATAAGTGAGGAAGATGATGAGTTGTGGCAACTAACTTTTTTCTGATCTGGGAGCCATATGCTAATGTAGGACGTCGTTGTTCTGGGCAACCAGAGGCATGCACAGAGGGTAAAACATACTGCTCTTGCAGATGACTACATTGTACTGCCTTCACTCTCTGTTTAGGTCTGGTGTCCTTAAAAAAGAAAAAGTTGTCCAAGACACAAGGAGAGAAATAGTGACCTTACTGAAACTCCACAGACATTTTTATTTCTTCTGATGCATTTGAAAACTACCTTGCATGCAGAATTGAGGGGTGTCCTTCTATATGTACGAGAGTTGACAGCCAAATACAAACACTGCTGGGTGGTGTGTGTTATAAGCCCTCTGAGGCCTTGACTGCCTCAGAATTACTACAGCACATCTTGGCGCTGGCAAATGAGACTTTTTGGAGTACTAAGTTGTAATTAGAGACCACTGCAGTTGGAGGAGGAAAGGCACTTATGGAGGTTCCTCATGAGAAGGAATCACATCCTTTGTTCTGTGTAGAACAAGGAAAGTCTATCACTGCTATTTATTTCTAATTACATCCAGAGCATTCTCATCTCAGCTAATTTCAGCCATCTAAAGATGGAAGTGGCTAGCCTTCAGTAATATATTTATCACAAGAAGTCTGTTTCCAAAGGAATTAACAGATATGAAATATATAAATCCAATTAAAACTCTTTAATGCATAATGTCTGGGTGCCTGTGCTCCAGCATTTGCACATGGGATTCATGGTAGCCACCTGGAACAGAGCCAAATGTAAACCTTCTCGTCAAATCCAGATTCACATCCTGCTTTCCCTGAAGGGCCATAAAGCTCAGGGTGTGGTGTTATCCTTATAGTTTGGCTCTGGATCCTAACTCCCCAGCAGTTAGGATTTGGTTCAGTGGTGGGGTCAGGATTTGGTTCAAGTCTGTTTTTACTGCTGAGCTGACACAATTTCTCTTCCCTGCTACTGGGCCGTTTTACTTGTTTCATTAAGCAGAGGAGGAGCTAATCAAGAGTAGCCCTCTTTCTGATTTGAGAATGTATCCCTAAAGAGGTTTATGATTTTTTAAAAATAATAATCTGCATTTTTCTTTCTATTGTTGTTTGCTTATCGTTTTGTTTTGAGTACATGGCTACCATTGGTTAGTATACATAATTCCAATATGTTTACCTTGACAGATAGATGTCTTCATATTTTTTTCTTCTCACAATTTGGATGAACTATCTTCTAGAATCAGATTTCTGAAACCAATACCTGTTGTAAAATTTGTTTTCTCAGAATGTTTTGCAATACTGCCTTGGTATTATATTTTGCCAAATATTCTTGCCAGTAAATTTATTTCTCAAAGAAATATTTCCTCCATGGACAAAGTTGGACAAGAAAGAAAATACAGAAGGGACATGAGTTGGATTACTGTTTGAATAGGAATAAAAAAATAAGAGATTATTTATAGGATTTTATTGTATTCCCCATTTCTAGAAATCAGATATCTGATGATGACCAGATGCGTAGAGGAACTGCAGAGGTGAAGGGCAACATCATCACCAGATTATTTGAAAATGACCACGTATAATTACCAAAACAAATTGTTCATTGGTTTCCCAAAAATTTTACTGTCAAAATAAAATAAATAATTAGTTCTAATTTAAAGATACCATTTTTCCTTTTTTTTCTGATTTTTCAGTCTTCAGAGAAAACGTGTTCTGAAAAGGTGGAAGATTTGTGAAAAGACTTTTTGGAACTTTTAAGATTAAAAAAATACCAAAGAAGCCACTTCCATTTGATCAAATAGTAGATAATTACCCCAGGAGCAAGTTTTTAATATTTTTGTGCCTTTCACTTAAAACCCCACACCTCTTACTATGATTTAGCATTAGTGTTGTTTCTTAGAGCACTGTACAGAGTTGGAAAAATAACAAATGTTTTGACATTTTGGAATTTTTTGTTCTATATTTTCGAAAAAGCCAAGTTGAATGAAAAGATGTGGTGTTGGCAAGTTTTTCTGAGGTAAAAAAAAAAAAAAAAGGAAAACTTGTAGTGCAGATTACATTTTTCTGCATTTTTGCCAGACTGAAATTTTAGAAAAAAATAACCAGTTCTGCTGAGGATCTGATGTAAAAAGCTACAATCATGTCTTCAAAACAGTGCTGTAATTCAGTGAGATTCCATGTCAGGGCAAATGCTTCAGTGTTTAGTGGCAGCATTGCAAGGTTCTTCAGTGTTTAATACCAAAAATGTCCAATGTGCAAAGCTGATTTTACCATGCAAGCCACTGCAACCAGCTTCTTAAAATGGAAATTTGTCTAAGATGCAGTGATAAAGGACAGCAACTGGCCAATAATATTATAAAGAAAGATATAAGGATAAGTATTTGGGAAGTATTTCTGTTGACAACTTGTCATTAACATTAGCCTTGCTGTGAAAGACTTTTTTCCCTTTTTGCTATTTTACCAGCTTTGTGTGTTGCAGTGCAAATGTCAGGCATTCTTTCTCTTTGCTTGCAGGGTCAGCCTTTACAACATCTGATAACCTGTCTCTCAGTTCCTGGGTATCTTCCTCAACCAGTTTTCCTGGATTTCAGCACCCACAGTCTTTGAGTGCCCTGGGTACCAGCACTGCGTCCATAGCTACACCCATTCCTCATCCAATCCAAGGATCTCTGCCCCCATACAGCCGCCTGGGAATGTCTCTTACACCCTCTGCTATAGCCAGTTCCATGCAAGGTAGTGGCCCCACTTTCCCTTCCTTCCACATGCCTAGGTACCACCATTATTTTCAGCAGGGTCCTTATGCAGCTATCCAGGGACTGCGTCACTCCTCTGCAGTGATGACACCATTTGTATGAGTGATGTAAGACAAGAGAAACATGAGATTTTAAATGTACAAGTTCGGTATGAAAAATACAAGGGACCTTCCTGAAAGGCCTGTGGCAGGACTGCTGAACTCGTAACAAACCAGCTAAGAAAAGCGTTATGGATATAGATTCCTCTATTGAGGGATCACAAGAAGAGAGCGTGCAGCTTGGAGCTGCTCACAGATCTATGTGTAACACAGCCAAAATGGATCCCAAAGTTCCCAGGATTTTTGGTCACGTGCAGCTTCTTCCAAAGGTGCATTATACCTAGTGGAAAGAGATTGTGTTTATGCAGCAGTGTACAAGTTAATTGTGTATAGGTTTTTTTTTCATATGCTAAAAGAATTCTGAAAAAGGCAATACTCTTACTCCATCTCTTCTTGTGACTGATGAGCATCTCAGCAGAAAAACATATTGCTATAACTTTGAGCATGTTTTAGGCTATCTCAGCACACATTTGCTGGGAACGGGACAAAGTGGAGAAGTCCACTGTCCTTTTTAAAAGACTGGCTTATATTCACCAAAAGCAGTATTTCTTAGTTGCTACTATAATCCCAAAGAGAAAATTATTAACAAGTCTGTCTGTCTTTGTTTCTTTCACAAAACACTTACCAGTTCCAAAAAAGAACTGTGTTACAGGAGTGTAGCAGTAATGATGTATTCTGTCCTTCAGTCTAAAAAGAAGTTTGTCCTGTATCCTAGGAGGAGCAATTTAACTGTCTATTGAGGTATGATGAAGGAAAATGTTGATTTGGGAAAATCTGTTACTTAAACTTAGAAACCCTAGATATCGAATCTTTAAATCAGTGCTTGTTTGCTGCTGCACTTGCCACCACAGACCTGTTTCTAGCTGCAAATGTGTACCAAGTTAACTGAATTTCAGGCTAGATCGGTCTATAGACTCTCTGGATCAAACTGTAATCAATGGGCTCATATAAGATGAGTAGTATTGAAGTATCTTTCTACTTGTTCTGATTTCTTGGGTTTGGTCACAGCTGTTATTATACAAGCTCTTTGTCCAGGAAAATGAGGGTTGTACTTTCTGTTTTTCCTTGTCCCAGTAGAATGGTGGAGTTTCCTTGGGAAAATATCAGTGCAGAACTTCACATGTAATTTTTTTTTAAATTCATATCCGCTTTTCTTCAGTTAGTAATTAGGATTCTCATTCAAAGTACTGTCCACTTTTTCTACTATGTTATGTCTGATGCAACAGAAGTATAAGAAAAAATGTCCTCTCTGCAGAGAGCTAGCATGAATCCTCTGCACTGCTGAAAAGAGTACCAGTGCGATGCTGGTTTTCTGTGTGGTGGGAGCTGGGATTTCACCATAAATAAGAAGTCAACACAGAGTTTCTGTGTAGAGTTGCATCCAAGTTATAGATGATAATGCATCTATTGATAAAAAAGAACTAGCAATCCAATCTCATATATTAAAGATCTGTGTAGAGCTGGAACACAGAATGGAAAACAGACTTTTTTGGTTATTTGACTATTCTCCTCTACTTTTGACCAGTGTGTGTTGGTATTGTATGGTAAGAAGCAGAGTACAGTACACTGAATCACCTACCTCCCACCTCTGTGAAGTGCAAGGCAAGTCATGCACCTTTTTTTGTCCCATTGCCTCGTCTTACATGCCCCATCACACAGAGCAATGACAACCACCCAGGCTTTCCCAGTTTCTACCGTACGCCAGTACTTGCATCCCACAGATAAGGGCCATCTTTATGTATTCCCTGTAGCTGACTTTAAAATCTTGTCAAATTGGCCATTTCAATCACCTCAAGCTATCTGCAGTATCATCCTAATTTCCTTATACTCACTGTTGGACCTGCTGATAAAAAATGACCTGAGGCAATTTGCAACTTCTGTGCTCTGTATGTGAATGAAAATGAACTTTTATTTACAGTTTCTGGGTTCAGAGCTACTACAAGGAGTTCCATAAATGAATATAATAGATCAACCTCTGCAGTATTTAAATAGCTTAGAATGAGACGCTGAATTTGGCTTGATGTATCCAAATACTAGATTTTGCTCCAGGCTATCAGATTCACATGAAAAAGGCACGTTGCAAGGTTGTGTCTACTTATGACCCATTTTGATATAACCCCCCTATTTTACAGGAAATTAGATTATACTGGCCCCACAACAACATAACTCTTCACGTACATATGTGATTCCACAGAAACGAGAATTTCAGAGGAGATTTGGAAGAAAATTTTAATTCCTCTCCTTCAGTTGCTTGACTTCTGTTAGAGTTGTATGAAGGCCCTATGACAACATGCACTAAAGCCTGTGGGGAAATTCTATTTATCTCTTTCCCTCTGCAGCTCCATTAACTTATCTGAAGTTTCAGGGGATGTGGTTAGGTTCAGAATTCAAGCCAGTAGCTTTAATGCTGATACTTCCATCAGGAAATGGTCAAGTAAGTAGGCAACTTTTATATGAATCTAGAAATAAGTTTGGAACACGTAGGCAGATTTAGGCATGCTTTACAAGTCACATAAAGCCTGCTTATCCATTGACCTGTCCTTCCTTCGTGAAGCAAATTCAGAGAAATAAACTGTACATCTCTTTAGCCCTGTCCCAGTCCCTGTTCTGAAAACACCAATATTTGACATGCAGAAATGCCCCTGATACTGTTTCAGAGAAAATTCTCCAGGCTCTTCCTGGATAATGAAACTGGATTTTGGAAACATCATTTACAAAAACATTAAATGAAAGACAAGTGCTTTTCACTATGAATAAAATATGATTCAGATCTGAAAAAGTATGGCAGTAGACTGTCCCTATATAAAAACATAAGGCCAATTCCTCATCCAGATTCTCTGTGATGAGTTTCATATTGTAGATGATGCAGAACTATCTGTCAAAACCCACAGCTTGATTTTTCCAGTCAGATCAAGTCTCTCTCAGTGAGCTCGTCCCTCCCCACACTGCTCTCTGGCATATGCTGCTCTCTGACAGTTTAATTCCTTTGCATCAGAAACCCACTGGGTTCCCCAGTAATGCAGAATCACAGGCAGATCCCAAGCAAGGGAATGAAGGAAGCTTGTGAGAGCCTTCCCCATGAATAAGGTCAATAGGTATGTCCAGTTCTCACCTCTTCTTCTTTGCTCTCACAATCCTACCTCCAAAACCTGTTGTGTAGAGTTGAGATTGACAGGGACCACAGGATGCCTAACAAAGAGATCTTGCCACCTTGCAAGGTTTCTTCTCCGTGTCCCTCTCACCTCCCTGTGGGCAGGGGGCAGCATGGGAGGGATTCCAGGGATAAAAATCCTGCCCTGCTGCAGTCAGCCACAAATTTCTTGACTGTAACAGAGATAGGATTTTATTCAATGTTCTCACCTAAAAATAAAGTCCGCTGTAAGAACAGTGGCTGCAGCAAGAGCAACAATTTAGGAGTTCTACAGAAAGGACTAAAACCCAACAACACGATTGGAAAGAAAATGAATGTAAATTTGTAATTAATTGGTTAAAGAGTGAAATCGTTTTTCCTAAAAAAAAAATTTATCTGTACTACTTTGACAATAACTCAGTAATTTATTTAAGGAGTTGCTGTACTGCTGTCAAAATTATATCACTTTCAGGACAGAACATCTGTTGCTGGTAGACAGTCTAGGAATGCCAAATGTAATCTAGAGTTTATTTTCTAATATAATTCACATTTTGTATCCCATGAGAAGTGCTCTTCACCTTTATGAGCTCTCTTGGCTGAGCAAACTGGTGCTGGTTTATGTTGTTGGGTTTTTTTTAAGAAGGGTAGAGAGAACATGCCTGAATATGCTTTCAAAGAGAATAATAACATTATCCTCCAAAGTGTTAAAAGTACTTTTGGGTGTTTTCTGGATTACCCTTTTATCCATAGTTAACAGCCTCAGCTATTTAATCCAACAAAAGTGTCCCAGAGACTAACAAAGCTGATTTAGATGCATTTGTCTGAATTTTTTTTCTTCTTCTTTTGGAGCTCTGAGAGAAGCTAGACTTAAAAAACATTTTAAATTTGGCTGCTTGATTTGCAGTATTGCTTTATATGGCCTGAGGCAGTGTCAAAGATAGAAATTCAGTGCCACTGGGTTTCAGTGGTACTATTCTAGGTATAAACTGACAAACAAGCATAGACCAAGTGGATCAAGGTACAGAGTTTCTAATGGAAATGCTTCTTCGTGAGTTCAAAGATGGTAAGTTGTCTGATCGCTAACATACTTGGTAGTACAATCTATAAAATGCAATTGCAAATTTTCTTCCAGAAGGCTTTATCCATGGAGGCTGGGGCACTGCATGAGCATGTACACATGATGTTGCCACTTCCAACATCCAGCAAACACTGACCAGCATTTGAAAATGAACTTCTTTAAAACTGAAAACATTTGGGCTGGCAACTTGATGATGCACTACATCCTCTTTATGTGTGTGTACTATAGGGAAACAGGAATGTCAGTGAAAACCATTGCAAAAACTTGGGGAGCTTTCCAAAACTGTAAGTTTATATAAATTGTGGTAATTTACCCCTAGATAAGGTGTAAAAGCAACAGTGAGATCAGTGTAACACTTAGGGCTCCTTATCTGGGAGGCAGTTGTGGCCACAGCGCTTACACTCATCATCTGCAGAGGGATGACGTTCACTCACTGAAAGATTAATTTTGGTTTTAGTGAGATCCTATTCTCACTATTCCTTACAGAGCATTTTCTGCTGCAGGAGTTGTGGTTTCTTTACTAACCACTTACTTGCTGGCCAGAGGATTTATGTATTACGCTGTAATAAACTGCCCTTGCATATCATCTGTAGTTTATCAAATGGCAACTTCTTTTTCTTTATTTTATCTTTTTAAAAGAAAACTAAGCAGTGATTTAAGTAAACTCTGAAATAACTTTTAATGATAGTTTAAAGACAAAAAATACAGTTTGCTGTATTTTACCTTTAGCACATTTAAACAATCTTTTTTTAATTATTATTATTGTACCTTCAGAAACATGAGGAAGGATTTGGTTTAAAAATAAGGAAGGCAAAAAACTGGATGTAACCTCTTTAACAGAATGTACCACAGTTCTGCTGTTTGCTGTGTTGACTTTGTTGTTTATAATGCATTGCTGAGCACATTCACCATGTATTGAAGTGTGTGTTTGTGTGTATGGGGTGGGGGTAAGGGGAAATCTTTTTATGGAAAAAGAAGTTATGAACGTAAACTATGAAGCAACATCTAATGAAAAGTTTCTTTTTAAGTGCAATATATTTATTTCTGCTAGAAATATAATATCAATATTATGTAATATTTGAAGCATTAAATGTTATTTGTAAACAGCTTAAAACTATATATATATATATATCACAAAAATTGTACAGAAGTGCAAATGTGTGGATATTCAGTTTCTTTCATTAAAATATTGGGTGTTTTGATATATCATTCTTATTTAGCCAAATCGTTCTACTTCTGTTGTTTTTCCTCTAACCAAGTCACTGAGTGCAGTGGAACTGTAGACAGATTTTTCTGAGAGTGCATAAAGTCCAGTAGGGCTGCTCATCTGCAAAAAGTGGTCTAAATCTTGGATCCACATGGAGTGATAGCTGTACTGTAGTTAAATACGATTGTAGTTTGCATATAGTTACACAAATTATTTTTTTCAAAGTGCTTTGCAGTCATGTTCAGAAAAATTGCTGGTTTTGCCACCAGAGCCCAAATAAGTGGCTGAAATATGGGGTTCCCAGGATCCCCAAGATAATAAACAGAGACCTAGGAAACATAGTCTAAGAGGAAAGTGGAAAGGAATTAGGTCTGTTTAGTCTGGAGAAGTGAAGATTGTGGGAAGATATAATAAAGTTTTCAAATGTATGAAGAATGTAAAGAAGCAAGGAATAAATTCCTCTCCATATCTGCTGCAGGCTTTTATTTAATAGGATTTCAATTCTATTTTAATAGCATATATCAAAGTAAGGGAGAGTTACCCGAGACATCTAAGATATTCAAAGAAGAGGGTTAGTGAAGCACAGCACTAGATTGCCTAGAGAAGATAAGGAGTAATGTCTATCACTGGAAGTCTTTAAGAACAGGTTGAACATGCAGTAGTCAAGAATGATGTGATTAGAGCTAATCTTGCCTTGGGACAACCAAATGATCTCTTGAGGTGCTTCCAAGCTTTCTATGAGAGCCATTTTCTGACAAAATCCTCATTTGCTCCAAAAGTTTTTGTTACACACCTGTAGTTCAGCTTGTCCTCGAATCAAGATCAGCTGCTGGGTCTTTTGCAGCTTGTTCACAAGAGTTGCTGGCTTACAAAGAAACTCGATGTGACAGAAGAGCTGCAAGGTCCTAAATGAACAGCAGCAGTATTGCCTTAATTTGGTTTTGTCTGTGACTGCAAGCAAGGAGAGAACAGCCTGAGGTAATTCAAATCCACTTTTAACTATGCTGAGTTGCAACCATGCATTAATATATTTTTTTTTACATTTGGAATATACAAAAATGAGAACAGCTTACTGAGTTGGTAGCTGTATATGAAGCCTTTTGTCTCTGTATTATATTTTTATGCTGTCTTGGTAGCAAAAAACATGTATTAGCTCATGTATATTCAGTGCTGTGAAAGTCTTTTGCTTAACCTTATGTAGAATCACGACCTTTGGGAACAAGTCCTCTGTGCAACAAACACCTGCATAATTGGAGCCTTTATTTGCTATTGTCCAAAGAGAAACCAGGGGATTAAACAAAGTGAAGATTCTGAACTGCCTCCCAGTAGGGTTACTCTGAAGAGACTGATTAGTCATGATGACTGTAGGCTGCCTTGTGTTTCATATTTAGAAAACAGATTTATATCCAAATTATCTATCTTGGAGATAAACAGTGCAGAAAACAAATGATTTGGAGAGTGGTATTTTCTAAACTTCCTGTGCAGAAGCACAATCAATGCACAGATCTAATGGTATGCTAGAAATAAGGAGCAATAAATGGTATTTTGAATTATGAGTAAAAAGACCATTTCAAGTACACCTAAAATATTTAGATTATACACCATCTGTTCAATATATATAAACAAACAATAATCAGTCATGATAATTCTAAGAATAAAGAATTAAACTGTCCATCATCTAATGCCCTAGATCCTTATTAATGTTAGTCATTGATATCAGGCTTGGTCAGTGAAGCTCTAGGGATTTTTGTGGGAACTACAGAAGCTGATCCTTGTTCCCCATGGTAATAACCAGAGGGACTAAGAAAAACCTATGGGGATGCCTTCCAGAAAAGTTTGCCAGAGAGGTTTTTTTGAAGAGTAGGATGATAATTTCTCCCAGTGCAGAGAATATTAGATAATTCACCACTGCAGCATTTTTAGCTCTGTTAATATAAAATACAGTTTTACAAGCAAACCCAGCAAAATCTGGTATTTTTAAGGATTTTTAGGTTGGAAAGCAGGCTTAATACAGGGACTGCATTGACTAAGTAATTTGTTGAATTAAAATCATCAAGCAACCATGCTGAATCATTTTGGTCTATTAGTTGACTTTGAATTATTTTTATTCTCATTGTGAAGCCTGCAAGACATATGTACAGTAACTTTTGAGTGGCTTCAGGTTTCTGTGTCCTAGAGAATCTCCTGGTCTTGTGTCTTGTTTTCACTGACCTCATGAGTACCTGCTTCAAAGTTCTGTGCTCTCCTGTGTTTGGAGAAGGGTGGTTAGCAGAAATGGTGATGAGATGAATAATTGTCCTTCAGATATGCAAGGGACACACAGCTAGCTCTTTGTCTGTTTAATTCAGCCAACCATTGCAGGGGAATAGCTCAAACACTAAGATGAATTAAAGAAGGGCAAATGCTTGCAGCTGAATCTGTTATTGATGATATTTACAACAAATAACTCCCCAAAAGGTGGAGGTGTTATAGTTCCTTCACGCTGCAGCTTTTCTCTGCTTAGGTGCTTAACTTCTGGTCAGTTGTTCTGAAAGATTCATGGAAGTGATGAAGTATATAGCAAAAAATCTGTGTGTTTTACCTGCAGCAGAAGTCTGTTATCTACTCTTTCAGAGGCAATGCATTCATATATCTTTGTCACCTCAAACCAGAACTATTATTGTGCTTTTTACATCAGTCTCTGTCTTAAGGCATCTTAAAATGTCCTGAAAGCAGTAATATGGAATTGGAGAAGTCTGTGATGTTCTTATAGTCTGCGCTGTCTTCCAGTCAGCTTCTAGGGACAATGCATACCATAATTTTAACTATAACATACTAAATCATTCGGGTATTTGGTGTCATCAGAATCCATTCTCTTTCTCTTTGAGTTCTCACAGAGCTGAAATTAAGTTGTGATTCTTAAACTGGTAGTCTGTGCTTAACAGGCTGCAGGACTTGGTCTGCCTTCAATCAGGGGTCTTCCTATTGAAAATCAGCCCTCCTGTTCTGCCTGTACTTGCATTTTTATATGCTTTTATGAGACTAAGACTCTATTGGTCTTCACTGGTGTTCTCTGGTGTGAAAGCTGAGTGTTGGAGTGAGCATTTTTTTCCTGATTATCTTACTCCCCATCTTAAAGTCATGTTGATACACAGCCACTTACAAATCTGGTATTATTTCTTCCTGTGGTCTTTCATGGATTGATCCCAAGGCAGCCAAAAGAAGAATTAATTTTTATCTTGATGCAAATTGTTGGCTGTAAAATTTGCATTGATAATATCTGAACATGTACCCAGGGCTCTGGAATGGCAGGCTTCAATTGCCTTCCTCTGAATGTCATAGCTTTTAGATTTGAGACACCAGTCATACTACTCATCTTTAATGATACTACAGATAAGTTAGTAGTACTCAGGAGATTTATCAGCCTGACTTTGTTTAATCACTCCATTTTCAGTTAACATAGTGACCCCAAACAGTGCATTTCCAGAGGATGATTAGATTGTTTCAGATGGTTGAAGTCTTTGGCCTTCTTTGCTCCTTCATTTTACAATGCACTAGGAACCTTGTGCATTTTTGTATGAACATATAAAAGTCTAACACTTGTGCCCCTTAATTTCCTTTACAAGGCTTTAAACATTTTTCAGTTGTTCTTAAATGAATTAGTATGTACTGTATAGCCTGCCTAGCACTTAAGACAACTTGGCATGGGTTCCAGTAGTTCTGGATGAACAACTACTTGTGTTTTCAGTCACAGAAAATGTTTTCCTTCCTACACGCCTGATGAGGGAAAAGACTAACAAGGAATACTATAGGCTGAGATTTCAAAGCCATTACAGATGTAGATGCACGGCTCCCACTAACTGTAGCAAGAATCATGCTTCCAAGTCCTGTTTTGAAAGTCTTTGCTATAGTGTTTGCTGCTTTGAAAGGTTTATGTTTTTTTCAGACACCAGCCTAAATGTTTTATCATCCCTTCCTGAAACAGTATTTTAAAGCTTCTTTTGCTCCTTGCCATAATATCATGCCTTTGTTCTCCTGTTCTTTCAACCTTGGCCAAACTGTTAGAGAACACATGGATACTTCCTTTTTATTTTCTACCTCAATAATAAGAGCACTCATCTAAGTTGCAGAGGTTAATTGCTCTTTTTTTTGTTTGAGGGGTTTGGGACATGTTTGCTTTTGTGGATCCTCTTCCTGGGATCTTAGGTCTCCTTATGATTTGCAGAAGAACAGTTTATATACCTGTCTCAAAGACAGAGCTGCCATCTCAACAATATAGGCAAAACTGAATTTTACTGTCCGAAATAGGATGGATGGGCTAGAGCTGTATTGCCACAAAAGAAACTGGGAGAAATCAGAAGGTAAAATTACATGAAGAAGCATAGGATCAGCACGCTTCTACTGCAGCCAGCAAGCTGTGCCTCCAGCCTTGCTCCTGAGCAGCTGCCGCTGCTGCCCTGCATGTTCAGGTTCCCCCCACAGCAAAAGCAATACATTTTGCTCTTCAGGGCTTTGGTATAGGCAGCAAAGCAGGCAGCAGGTTTGGGACTGGTCTGTCCCCACCTTGTCCACAAACATATAAACACACAGACTATTTGATGTTGAGGAAGTGCCTTGTCAGCTTGTGCCTAAAGCTGCTCAAGGCTGTGGATTCCCCCAGTGATCTAGAAGCCTAGAAACTAAGATCTGCAATGTTCAAGTGTCTCTCACGCGTACAAAAACTTATGACTTAAAATATTTTTGAAACTTGTATTATTCTGGAAATGTGAATCTGCGATGCAGCTGTGATGAGATGGACACTTTCACCAGAATGAACACACTGGAAAAACTAGAAAGACACAAATAGCAACTGTCCGGATGCTACAGTAGAAATAAATTGGACGCTGATCATAAGATCCAAGTGGGTATTTAGAGTTAGTGTAAATAGAAATACCAAATTAAGCAAATAACATGTAATTTTGAGATGAATTGCTCTATGTGCCAAGCATATAACTTTGCACTGAGTATGCACTATATGATAACAGCAGACTAGGGGAGACATTTTAAAACCTAAAATCACATGAGAAATTGCAAACCACAAAAAAGAATACTTTACTAAAAGTCACACGTGCATATGATCATAAACAAAACTGCAGTATGGTTAAAGACAACTCTAGCTTAGGAAGGAGGTTTCCGTTATCGTGTAACCTCAAGAAAAAACAGATCGTACACCCAAGTTTCAGCTATACCAGATCCTGATTGAAGAAAATGTTAAAAATCATCTGTATAAACATGCCTAAGCACAGGAGAAATGAATGCTTATCCTAATTTTTGTGTTAGAATACACTGCTAATTCCCTGTTTACTGCTTTGGTTCTGGAGTATGTCCACATAAAATAAGTTGCATGGCTAGGGCTAAACCAATTATTCAAATACAAAGACAACAAATGGAATGACAATAATGGATTTCTGCTTTATCTGTGATTCATGAGAAGGGCTGAGCGTGCATCCAGATGGAGAAATTATTTAGAAAAGACAAAAAAGACCCAAGAAAAGGAAACGGAGAACTCTATATCATCTTCATTTAAATAATGACAGCCATAAGAATTAATAAGTACACCAAGCTGTTGGAATAAAATTGAGAAAAGAAACAGAACTCTGCAGAATTTCCCCCATCATTGAATATGACATAAATAATCTTAAAATGAACAATGACTTCATTTTTGTTTTGCTCCACACTTTGCTGATGTTGAATTAACAAATGCCTTAAAATAGATTTCTCCATGTGAAGTTGCTTTGAAAAGTAGCACTTGCAAGAAGTGTTTTAAGCTAGTGAGGAAATCACAAGTTTAAAAAAAATAAAATGCAAGCTTTTGCAAAAATGTTGTGTGATGATCTGCACTTTTGCTAGTGAGGAAAGCAATGATTCTTAAACATGATAAAGTTCAGGCATAAACCTGGTTCTGTAAGTGCTATGTATCTCTGTGATGGAAAGGACCGTAGCAGGGAGCTTGTTCACGAAACACAAATGTGGCTTCAGCTATTTTTACTGGGTTTCCTTATTTATATCCACAAGACGTTATAAACTAGTGGTTCTACTTTGCTCCACCCAACCTCACATGTATCAGATATCCAGATGTAGAGCTGCAAGGTACAAGACTCATTTTAAATTTGAGTACGGGATGCCTGCAATTCCCATAATCTAATTTTAAGACTAAAACATTTCATTTCAGCATTAGGGTAACCTTTTTCCCCCCAAGAGACCTTCTGATTTTTCTTTTGTAATGTTATTGTGAATTTTGTGATGTTTCACTGTTTTATTAAAAGCATGCCTGTGAGAAACAAAATTTCATGAGAACCTCAGCTTCTATTTTAAAAAAAAGGTGGTGGGGGGGGGATAGGTGAAATAAATCTGCTTCAAAATTTGGGATAATAGTATCTAAAAACACCTTATGATTGTCATTAGGTCATTACTTTTTTTTTTATTTAACTATTTGGGATCAGAAATAGCAGAATAAATTTTGCTGTTGTTGGTATGCCAGCAAATACATTTCTTTCTAATACAATTTATTCCAGTTACATAACCAAAATAAACGATGACAGCAAAGTGACTTTTCACTGTCATTCTTTATGCAGCTCTACTTGGGAATCTAAAATAAGGGGCTTGTGGATGCTTCTTGGTTGGCTGATGAGCTGGAAAAATAGGGAAAAATTAATTCAGAATTAAATGAAAATGCAAACAATCACATTTGGAGGAATATAAAGTGCTGATTTAAAAGAAGAAGAAGAACCATGCATTTCAGGTAAATGCGCAATGTTGTATTCACTGAAAATATTTGACTGTGTCTTCAGGTCAGTTACCACTCTTCCTTAACTCACTTATTTACATTGGTTTCAAAATGAAATATTAAAACACTTTATCAGCTATCAAAATAAAATATTATTTTTTTACTTGCAATATGGTTTCCTGTTTTTATTTCCAGCTGAAAATCATTTGGTCTGAATTAGAAACTCATATTGGTTTCCAGGAACCAGATCTTTCTTTTGACAAATTTGCTAATCACTGAACTTCTTGGCCATGTGGGGTCCTAAGTCACAGTCCTTCATTTGAATATCTAATCTCTACATTATTATTATACACTGCCACTCCATCATACTTTTTATTGTTAGGTGCCAAAAAATCCCAGAAAAAAACCCCACCCTAACATAGAATTGCAGTCCTGACTACTGTAAAGGCTGAGGCAATATATAATTTCACACTCCCTTCCGTAGCTTGGGATGCTGTGATAGATTTAGACCCTTTTTTGCACATGCAAGGTCAGTGCTTCCAGGACCACTGCTCCTTCGCCACTACCCCGTATGCCACAGCATCTTGCATTCTGTTGGAGAATGGAGGTGCCCTACCTACGGGGCTGGGCTGCTGCAACCCTGCCTTTTTCCACCAGCCTCCATTTACGGGTAGAAATGTGGTCCCCTCTTGCATGCTCTCCTTGGAGTCAACAGCTTACACCGCTCCATGCCCCAAGCCTGTTTCTCTGCTGTGCCGCGGTGGTTGGAAGCTTTGCATTGTACTGAGCCCACCTGATGTCCATGCTGACGTTCATGTGTGCAGGTATACAATTCCTGACACTGGTGTCCCGTCATAACACAACCTTGCCATGAAACCTCAAAGCTGGGGGAGCTGCTTCCAGCTCAGGTGCCACCATCGGGGAATGTTTTACAGGGAGTAACTCCCCGAGAAGGCCACTGTAGGGGAGGGAGGACGGAACATGCTGCACTAAATGGAGGGCAGACACCTTCAGAATTTCTTGTCAGGCATCAGCGAGTTTCTCTTTTTCCTAATCTGCGCCCTAACACTCAGCCTAACCTGAAGCTACATAGCCACAGGAACAATTCCCAGCTTTGTTTCCAGTCAAAACCTAACGGGCTTTGGGATACCATCTGATCCTTCCCCTCCTGCACTTGGGTACAACTGTAAGAAACCTGCCACCTGGAAGAGAAAAATGTCTCTCTTTTTTCATGCAGGGGACCGCAGTCCTGCATTTCACAGGCCTTCTGTGCCATCTGCCGACGGCACGGCGCGGTCGGCTGGGCCACCACGGACCCCCTCCCCGCCAGCCGCTGCCTGGGCAGGGGGGGCGGTGGCTCTGCGGGTGGTCTCCTCGGGGAGGCATAGGAAGGTGGGAGAGGAAACAGGGAAAGGGAAAAATCAGGAGGAGGAGGAAAAAAATATTTGGTGTATCCAAAATTTTCCATGTGCCCCTGATGCTGCTACTGGTATTCCCCTAATTCCCTTGTTCCTGCCAGCCTCCATCCTCTGACCTCGAGCCCCTGCAACAACAGTGTTGTTCCAGTTCTTTCCCCAGGAACCTACTTGGCCACTGATGCAAAATTTCCTTGTACTGCTTCAACCCGTTTTCAGGCAGCAATATCCATTTTTCTCCTACACAGTAAGTAACCTACAGTCTGCCTTGAGTGTATCTTCTCAGATTTTTCTACCAGGTCCTCAGGTGCGAAATCCACATGGTGAGTGAAAGGTTGCTGGCCTGCATCAGCTATCTATTTATATTTCTTAAGTTGATTAGGCTTTTCTCTGGTTTGTTTTTATCTCAGTATTTTTGTTTGTTTGTTTTCTACTTACTGGTTGGATGGCATCCAAGCAGTTGTAAACTGTAATGTCTTTTTGGATTATGGATGGTAAAATATGTATTTTTTTTTTTTTTACTCTCTTATTTTCAGCAAATATTAGTGTTGTCTGTAATAAATGCTATCTCAACAGGAGAAAATAATAAGCTCATATCCACATGCACTACTTCTAATTTCTTCCCGGTAGACAAGTATACCAGTCTATACCTTAACAAAGAAGTTATCTTCAAATACTTTTGGAACATGTATTCAACACCATACCAGCAATACACAGCCTGATTTTCATTTATACAAAAGCCGATTTATAATGCTCAGGAAGCCTTGCAAGGCTTAAAGCAGATGTCTGCACCCACTTAAAGCTTTCTTTCCACACCGGAGTTGTGTACCTGAATAGTTGCTCAGGACTTGCTGTTGCTGAACCAGGTTAAGTGTGCCACACCTAACACCTTACTCAGGGCAAAAACTATGTAAGTTGCATGTTTGCATAATGATGCACGTATTTTCTTTTGTGGCAATAATTTTCATACATTTGCAGACCTTCACTTCAAGTCTCAGAAAGCATGCTGACAGTGAGCTATAAAGAGGCCTTGTGATTTATTCTCTTGCAGTGGCCTCAACATTTTGTCCTCTTTTCCTTCCACTGTTTGCATAGATCTAAATTGTTATTAATACAGAAGCCATCTGAATACAAAAACACACCCTACTATTGTAAAGTGTGACTGTTGAATTAAGTCAAAATTGGCTAAATAGTAAAGAATCACTTGGTATAATTAGACAAACTCATATATGCATATACAGAGACTTAGTTTTGTAGGTAACTGAGTGAAAATCATGAGCTTAAGGACTTATTCTCATATTTAATCTTCATGATTTTGGATTCTATATTCAAGTGGACACAATGAGGGAAATGGATTCATCCCCTGAAAGGGATGAATACAGTCTCTGCTGGAGGATCAGAATGCCTCAGCTGGACTCCCTATCCAAATGGGAATAAATCTCTTTCTAATGGAAATGCTGATGTCCAGAGCATGTGTCTGCCATAGCCCTGCCATCTCTGAGAAGTAAACACATGCTTGACTAGTCATGGAGTTTGAATTCCTCCTTGTTCTTCCAAGCCATATATGGGGAGATTTTCAGAAACAGGAGGGCTAAACCCCAGGAAAGAAGATTCCAATTCCATTAGTGCTAAAATTACAGGGACTGTAAGACAAAGATAAGGCATCTTTGAAGAGTAAAGTAGAGAGAGAGGACAAAAACCTTGCAGTATTTCTTGAGGTAAAGCTTACAACAGGAGAAATATAAGAAAAACTTGAAGATGCAGTCACAAGCTTTCTTCTTGTAAGGTGTCCTTTGGTGTGAACTCCTTTGCCTTCTTTAGCTTTACTTTCCTTCAAGCACCAAGGGGTGCAGTTCTTCTCCTTTTCCAGGTAGTAGTGACAATGAGGAAGAAGAATGAGAAGCATGCTCTCCACAAAGACCTTTGGGACTTATTTGTGGAAGTCTTGAGGAGGAAGAGACCTCCAGAGTCAGTTCAAGAGAGGAAAGCAGCAAAAATCCATCACACGAGAGACAGACAGACTCATTCTTGAATGTGGACAACAGAGTGGACATCATTCCACGAGAAAGCAACATTTATTGTATCCTGGGGTAGGGAATGTACATACAAGGATGGCTTCTCAATCTCTTGAATTACATGAAAAATTTAATTATGACTGACTGAACTTTTATGCACTGCTTCAGAAATGGGAGACCTCAGGGCCTCTGACCCACTATAAGCAGCAGGTCAGGGGATCCAGGTTCTAGGACCAAGGTTCTCTCCAGTATTTAGGTACTTCCTTTCTACCCATAGCACTCCTTTAAAAACATATGAAACACTGAAAATAGCAGAATTTTTGCTGGAGTTAGGCCTCTGTTGCACTTGCACATTTAAAGTTATTTTCCAATATGAGTTTTCCTCCCTCTTTCCTTCTTTGTCCTCTGACTTTTCATTTTCTTCCTCATTTATTGCCTGCTCCTCTCCAGTCTTGTTCCACATACACAGTCCCTATTCTCAACACTACTAATCAATTGTTGTCACAACCCCCCTCCTTGTTATCACCTCATTTTAGATCATCCGCTGTATTTACAAAGAAGATCTGTGGCAGACCCATTAGTGAAACTCAGGTGTCAATCTTTAAGACCCAAGCTAGTTTTCAACTGCAAACTTAGTGTTTCTTCTCCTGCTCCCCCACCTCAAAACAAACGCCCAGGTGAACATTACAGGTTTGGTCCTGTTCTCCTGCTTCCAGAGCTCTTTGTCTTCTCTTGGGTTGTTTTTTTGGTTGGTTTTTTTTTCAGGTGTTGGCAAAATGCGAAGGCACTGCCATGTATTTCATTGTAGAAGACTGATAATCACTGAGTTACATAGAACCGTCATGATAAACAACCACTGAATGGCAGATCAGGGTAAAAATAGCATTTTCCTTAGCATATTAGGAGCCGGGTGGTCTCCAGCTCACAGCTGGGTCAGGGGATACTTGGGATGAAATTTTTTCATAAAAGCTTATTGAGGGATTAGCTGGTATATAATAATAAAAAGTAGGGCAGGAAGGGATCTTCAGAGATCATCTCCTTGGCTCAAGCGAAGATCAGTTTATAATTAAACCACCTCTGAAAGATGTTTATCTTATTTGTTTTTAAGAGCCTCCAATAATGGAGATTCCACGGGTCTTTTAAAGAGTCTGATGCTTAACTATTCTTTCCTTAGGAATTGGCCCTAACATCTAACCTGATCCAGACTGTAATTTCAGCCCTTCACTCCTTATCCAGTGCTTCTGCCTCTTCTTATAGCAACCTTTTGCCTGTTTGAAAACCGATATTGCATTGCCTCCAATTACTCTTCTCCAGGCTATTTTTCACATCCTCCTTGTGTAGACTTCAAGGGATTTTTTCCACTGTGTGTATGTGTTTAGTGGAGGGGAAATCTACTTTGTGACTACCATGGCTGATGTAAAATGAGATTGACAGTAAGCGATAAAAGAGATTAGGAAAAATCCCTATCCTTCAGTGGGTCCACATCTTTCCTGAGTGCAGTGCTCACTATCAGACACATTCCTTTAACTGCGATCTCACCAGTACTAACTGGAGTCAATAGATGACTTCATGAGTGAGATATGAATCTCCTTTTCACATACTCCAGTGTAACATTTTGTCCTTCCACAGCTTTACGACACTGTTGACTGATTTCACTATAATGTAAGAGATTTTTTTATCAGTTTACTGTAAAGTAAGACTGTCATAATTTATTCTGCATTCTTTCCTCTGCAATTTTTCTACTAATGCTGGCAATAAGGCTTATAGTGACAGCTGAAATGTGGAGGTTCCACACTGCTTGCAAAATGCACTTCTGCATATGCATACAGCATGTAAACATGAAGTTACTTTAAACCTGGTACAGGTAGTTTGTGAGCTGTTAGTGAGCAATGAAGTTCTTTCTGTTTGAAAAGTGGGTAGAATTTTTCCAAGTATCACCTCAACAGATGGGAAAAGGGAAACCTTTGTAAAGAGAAAACGTCCTTTAAAACTTTATCACCTTTTTCTGATAGTCATTCTGCATTTCTCTGCTCCCCCGCATAATCCCAACAGTGTGTTCTTGCACCCAAAACCAGGACTAAGTATTCACCCCATCCAGCATAGTTTTCTACCCTTTGACATCCTTTTCTCCTTCCATTAAGTAGTAATTTTAAAAGCATCTTTCCTGTGAATTATTTCTTCAGAGAAACCCAGGATTACCAGTGGGCCACAGTTCCCTTGTAGCGCAGCCCTGGGGCTTGTTCTGGAGCCTCAGCTCTACTCACTATTGGTGAAATTATTTGTGACTTTATGATGTGGCAGTTGCATGGAAAAAAATGGCTAAAGACAAGTATGTCTGCTCCATTTGAAATATTCCTTCCATGCCTAGCAGTGCTGTTTGATTTTTAGTATTTTATAGATACTTTTTATACATGCATGCATGCAAACACACACTTATATGAGTATGTGTACACTTGGAAGTGCGTCATTTAGTGAACTCTCCTCATTTTGCTATCAGACTAACATGAGAAAATGAATGCTGTACTATATTCAGGCTTCAGTCCATCATCAATATATACATTGATATATATCATCAATGTAAGCTCTCCAGAAGGAAAACCCTCTGAACTCCTACATGACATGCTATGGGGAATCGCTGGGAAACCAGTTGTAGAGTCTTGAGGAGCTGGAGTGGTTGCACCTGCCTCATGAAACAATAAGCCAGCTGCTGCTCTCTGAGCATAATGACTTGTTCTGTCAAGCTAAAAATATTTCAGAATATTAAACAAACAGTATATTTTAAAAAGAAGTGTCCCCCCCCTCACATAACCCCTTCAGTGCTACCTGCTGCATGCTTCTTAAGTGCGCCAGGCTAGGGATTTTTGTTGGCTATAGATGCTGCTGTTGATTTGAATTGCTAAAATCAAAAGCAAGTAGGATTTTATAATGGTAGGGATAGGGTGGGCAGAGCAGCCCATGTCTTGTGTGAAGGTAAATGGGGCTTTGGGGTGAGAGACGAATGTCACAAGGGGTCTGTGGTTACTTGTGAGAGATGCATTGGCAGAAGGGCAGGGATGGTCCCAGGTTCACTTGCAGGATGGTGTGTGTTGGTGCTCCAGGGGACACTCACAGGGGAGTGAAACCACCTACAGTACCCCACATCGCTCACAAAGAGAGACGGTGATGGCAAACACAAACAGGAGAGGAGTCTGTAAAGAACACCTCCATACATAATAGGTGATTTGTACCTGCAGAGTCAGAATGATCACCAGGAGCAATACAAATCTGTGACAGATGTATTTACAATTTGTACTGGAAACACAGGCCTGGTTGTTCTTACTTTGTATGTCAGAGCGCTTCCTTATGTGGAATTACTCAACATTTACAAGTCAGGTGTGATTCAAGGTCTGCATAGATCAGTGGTTTAATTTAAGTTAACAGCAACTCTGACAAAGCAGCAGCCTTATAGTAAGCAAGAAATGACAATGCCCTGGCCAACCTGTTCTCTGTCCAATCAAAGCACCCCGATTTGGCCTGCTAGTCTAGATGAAAGTGTATCTTGAAACAGAAATTAATGTGTTAATTCGGGAGGTGGGGGATAAAATTGCTTTTTTAGTAAGCATATATAAACACTTGGCATACTGTTTTTTAACCAAGATGATGCAGAAGAGGATACCTTAGGCAGTAGAGGGCACTGTGACCTCAAAAATACGCTCCGAACTGGGCTGTGGTTGTACCTATTTGTCAGCACAGCTGATGGGACACAGGCAAACGCGTTATTCCAATTGAATAACGCTATTCAGCACTATTTGTTTCACAGTAGTTCAAGAGACTAGAGTGGTGATGTGAAAAAGTAAGGGGGAACAGACTGATAGGTCGTGTAAAGCCATGATGCCTATGAATGAACTGTATTTCCACATGAAAAATTGAAAGAAAGGGATTAATTCCATCTAGTTATTTGACGCTGTGGCACATCTTAATGTTGTGGGAACACAGTCTCTAAAGCCTGATTTGGGTGCTGTTGTTAGCAAGGTCTCAGAATGTATAATGAAAGCACACAAATAGTCAGGATCATGATTTGAGACAGATTATCAAAAAGTTAAAAAGGTGAGGAAGGAGATGAGAAAGACACAAACTGCTGCTGTTAGTCACCAACAAGGACTCCACATGGGATTTTAAAAATTTTTGTGTGTAAAATTTGTATTACATTTTTAGTTTTGTGTGGGTATAAATTAAAGAGCTTGTAGCCTCAGCATCATTTTTTCTCCTCTTGATAAGGTCTCTGGCAAAAAGACCAGATTTACCAAGAAAGGGTGCCTTGCAGCCCTCAAAGTGACCATGTTAGTCACTTCAATTTGTCACAAAGAATTCACCTTTTCTCAGTCATATACAGGAAGCAAACAACATTGCCAAGTCATGGCTTTGTTTGTCATTTAAGGGATGTTTGATGTGTAGGACCATCTTGCCTTCAGTCTGGTCTGCCATTTTGCTTAGTTTGCCAAAGTTACTTTCTATCACTGTCTGTGGGTAATTAATCTGTCTCTTCTCTACCTTTGTTAACCAGGGCAGTAAAGGATATACTGAAATGAATATCAGGGTAAGCAAAGGGTGAAACAGAAATAAACTTGCTAACATCTGAACAGGCAAACTTAGACCCTGCCACTGTTTCTGATACGGCTGTCTCTAAGTATTCCATAGTGGTCCACAAGCTTCGCTCACTCTCTTGCCAAAGTAGATTTGCCAGTAAATCTCCAGCAGTGTAGTTTACTGACTTTGATAGGGCAACATATTTCAAGAGCCCTACTATTTCTCACATCTGGCTGCTCTGCCAGTGGTTAACTGAAAAGCTATTCTGTGAGCACTTCCAGGTCATCGCTTTTCTCATGTTTCCGTTCTAAGTCCATTGCTGACCTTCCCGTATTTCCACGATAAATGGTGTCCATATTCTCAATCTCGCATAGAGGGTATCTGCCATGAAATAGAGTAATAGCTCAGCCCATGTTCATATGATCCTGTTCTGTTGTCACTTAGTTCCTGCTTGCGCTGCAAGCTGTCTCCTCTGTCTTCTCTGATGTGTCTTTTGGCAGCAGCTACTTATAGACACACCAGGTAAACACTGACTCCGCAAAAAAGGAAGCAAAACCATGGTGGCTAGTAAATCAGGTTAGGGTAAGCTGGATCCATCACTTCTCCGTGTAATAGTGAGTTCTGTGGTCCTCGGATAATTTGCTCGATAATTTGCTCCTCCAAATAGAAGCATAACGAGATGCAGTTGCTCTGGCTGTGAATCATGGTATCTATGCCAAATTAGCATGACTACTTGCTGTGGCCAAATGCCACGCAGTGAGAACGTGGAGCGTACAGCAAGAGATCTTCATTTTGAAAGCTGTAAGGAGATTATATCGTGCAGAGGATAAAGTTAAAAGTCCTCAGAACGGTGAAGAATTACAGGAACATTCCAGGCTCCAGTTGGGAGGAGATGATCACACTCCATGCTCTAAGAATGGGGCACTGGCAAATCTCCCAAATCAGCTGCTCAACAGGGCAAGTGGACAGCTGTGCTGCTTTGATCGTACTGTCTGCAGCAAGGAAAGAAGAGTAACTGGAGATATGTTAGATCCATGAGGCTACCAGTGTAGCTTGAATTTTCTCCTGATATTCATAGTATTTCTTGTTCCTTTAACTATTTTTTTTTTTTTCAGAGCTGCAGGGAAGTATTTAAGGTAGCATGAAAATGGTACTGCAAACTGAAAGCCAAGAAATCAGAAAAAGTCTGGTGGAGAATAATTGGGTTTTCTGAGTCACTAGTGTTCTTCAGTGTTATTCTGGCAGCAGGCAGTTTGAGACTTACAATCATCTTTTTAGAAATGAAGGAGGTAATTGCTGTGTCAAAGAAAGAAGGGTCTTCAGGACCTCTCATTCTAAAAATACGATTTTTTGTTGCCAGGGTAGGCAAGCTGGGTAAATTGTTCTCATTTGCTTCTACTAGAAACAAGCTTTTGCTTGTATGAGAAGTTAGCCGTACAGACATAGATGTTCCAGTTTGTGATGGGTTGACCCTGGCTGGACGCCAGGTGCCCACCAAAGCTGTTCTATCACTCCCCCATCCTCAGCTGGACAGGGGAGAGAAAAAATATAACAAAAAACTTGCGGGTCGAGATAAGGACAGGAGAGATCATTCACTAATTACCGTCATGGGCAAAACAGACTCAGCTTGGGGAAAATTAGCTCAATTTATTACAAATCAACCAGAGTAAGGTAATGAGAAATAAAACCAAATCTCAGAACACCTTCCCTCCACCCCTCCCTTCTTCCCGGGCACAACTTCACTCCCGGAATTCTTCACCAAGCCCCCCCAGCGGCACAAGGGGGACGGGGATGGGGTTTACGGTCATCACACGTTATTTTCTGCCGCTTCAATCCTCCTCAGGGGGGAGGGCTCATCACACTCTTCCCCTGCTCCAGTGTGGGGTCCCACCCACGGGAGACAGTCCTCCACGAACTTCTCCAACGTGGGCCATTCCCACGGGCTGCAGTTCTTCACGAACTGCTCCAGCGTGGGTCCCCCCCGGGGTCACAAGTCCTGCCAGAAAACCTGCTCCAGCATGGGCTCCTCTCTCCACAGATCCGCAGGTCCTGCCAGGAGCCTGCTCCAGCGCAGGGTTCCCACGGGGTCACAGCCTCCTTCGGGAACCTACCTGCTCTGGCATGGGGTCCTCCACAGGCTGCAGGTGGATATCTGCTCCACCGTGGACCTCCATGGACTGCAGGGGGACAACCTGCCTCACCATGGTCTTCACCACAGGCTGCAGGGGAATCTTCGCTCCGGCACCTGGAGCACCTCCTCCCCCTCCTTCTTCATTGACCTTGGTGTCCGCAGGGTTGTTTCTCTTACATGTTCTCACTCCTCGCTCTGGCGGCTGTTTTCTCACTGTCCCAACTTTTTTTTCCTTCTTAAAAAATGTTATCACAGAGGTGTTACCACTATCGCTGATTGGCTTGGCCTTGGCCAGTGGCAGGTCTGTCTTAGAGCCGGCTGGTATGGGCTCTCTCGAACACAGGGGAAGCTTCCAGCAGCTTCTTACAGAAGCCACCCCTGTAACCCCCCCGCTACCAAAACCTTGACACACAAAACCAATACACAGTTCTATATGGTTACATACATATATATAGTTAAAATGCAACTGCAATTTTAAAAGTGTGAGAAGATAGAAGCGAACAGACATGTGCAAGTAGAGATCAGATTGCTGTATTACTAACTCACCAGGAGCATATTTTTCCCTCTTCAGGATACAGTCAATGCATGTTTAAAGGAGTTAACTCAAGGCAGGATATTTGTATCCTGCAGAGAGAACTGGCCCCACAGAGCTGTTAAATAGGACAAGTTGCACACTCTAAACTTGTTTGCCACTACCTTCTGCTTTTTTTTTTCCTGGCTGATTCCTCCACTTACAAACTCCGAGGGTAATCCTCCTTCTTTACTTCTGCTGTAGCCTTCCGCACTTCTATTCAGCCTGGTCTTCACAAGAAGAGGTCTCAACTATTTCTGTTCTCATGAAGTTCCTTCTTTAGGGAAGAATTTGCTCTGTGACTGAAGCTCAAGTAGGATTAATAATGAGATAAGTCAAATATGACCATATGGTATGGAGCTCAAAATGCTCTAACTGCCTGGCTAGTTATCTGAGGCTCTGAGCTCCACATTGCTGCAGCTATGTTGCTGTCAGCACTCAAAATGGCTAGTTTAACGCTAGGTTGAGCACATCTACCCAGGCAGCAGCCACACAATTGTTTGCCGAAGAGACATACTTTCCAGATTATGCCCTCATTGCATGCTAACCTTAGATTAAATAAACGAAGGAAAGGGAGCCTGAAGTTCCCTAACTTGCTACAATGCAGTCCTGCTATTATTAAGACTGCTGCTGAATGTGTGAAAAGTGCGGGGGATCAACACAAACTTCACAGAAGCAAAGCCCTGTGGTAGGTGGCAATGGCAGCCTTGCCACAAAATCTGCAGAATATGCTCTGAGGCAGTGCCACTGGAACAAAGCAGAGCAGTACAAGAAACAGTATTATAGATATAAAAAGGGAATTCTCTACAGGCACTCTTATTCAGATCACCTTGGGAGAAAGAAGGGGTTGGTATTGGCAATAAACTGCAAAGTGAAGGTCTCACTTGAGGCAATAGGAAAAGTGAGAGAACTGGTGGCAATAAACAGTACAGAAGATGAGAATGAGTGGAGGAAAAAGCAAGCAAGCTCTGGACTGTTTTGTGATGAGGTGTGCATGTCCAGTGTCCTGAGGAATGAATACTGCTAGAGAATACATAGGGACTGCCAAGACAATGTGTTTTAAGGGCCTAATACCTGAGGACTGTGAGTTATCTCCACTGACAGTGTGTCACAACCACCATACAGCTCAGCATCCTGAGGTTGCTGATACCTGGCAGGGTGATTTGGAAATATGAAGAGACAGTCCAGTGATCATGGAAAATATGTGGTCAGAGAGATAGGGAAGACCTAGTAAAACAGGAATGTTGTGTTCTAGGATGTGCTTTGTCCTGGCATAGCAGAAAACTGTGGAGCAACATCTTAAGGATTTTGCTGTCCCTGGACAAAAGTTAGGATAAAATGATTAAGATTATGTTTCTCCTATGGGCTATTATATATCCTTCAGCACCCCCAAGAGTTGAGAGAAACCAAATTTACTTTCAGAGTTATCATAGGTCTTCCACCCACCCACCCCCCTGCCCTTTTTTTTTTTGTTATAAACAGCAAGGAATGTGCTGGTTTACTGGGATCACTCCTTTCGCTGTCATATGCAGGATCAGTAATGAGCTACCCTGTATGAAACATGATGTTGGAAATAAACATAGCACTTCTGGAAAAATATGCAACTCCTGTGATGATATAAATCCAAGGTTTATTTCTTACTACTTGTGTCTCATACAGATTGAGGCAAGTGTCATTTTATTTTTAGAGGTGTACTGCTCTACTGCAGATCTTGAAGTAGCATTGATGGTTTTCTTTAGCAATTTATAGTTGCTGAATATGGGCACTTTTACATTTAAGAATGTGATGTTCTGTCTTTGCATTCTTATAATAACTTTTAAAATCTTTAGAGTTGTTTAGTTTAGTAATACGTGCCTTTGTCATCAGGTTCTGTGGGTGGTACCTTTTGAAATAAATTGCCTTAAGAGTTTTAATAAAAAAAAAAGCCTGAGGGTAATTGATTTGCTCTGAGGGTAATTGATTTGCTGCAGGCTGGAGCAGGCCCAGTTAATCTCAATGGTTGAGCCATCCCACAGCAACCATTTGAACCTTAATAATCTCAACTCTTCAAGTTCGTAAGTGTTCCATGACTCCGCTGATTTTGGCAAAAATTGAAAATAGGTTTCAGGAGTTAAGAATCAGCAGAACATATCATATTACTCTTTTTCTATGCCACTTACATGCAGAACTCCTTCACTATCTGGAGCCTGTACATTTCAATCACTCAGCCAGCAACAATAGAGTCCTTTGGTTACTAAATTTATGACAAGGCTGCACAATTAAAATCAAATATGAAAAAGAGCAGATTGTGGAACTTTTTCTCTTGGAAAGAGGTAGGAAAATAGTATGTAGTCTTCAAACATTCAAATGGCGTTCCTTTTACGCTTTCATTTATATTTAGTATATAATACGCACAGATAAATGTTTCTTGAAATATGAAACTGCTACAGGTAATTCACATTGCAAGAGGAGCCTGCATGCTCCAGAGAGTGGCGGTTTTATGTAACTATATAAGCTGGTCAAATGAAAAATACTATTTCTTCCTTCTTGTTTTTTGAGATCAATGTAACACATGCCCTTTGCAATTATCTCCCCAAAAGAGCTCGGGGTAAAAAGACGATTTTCCCTCAACAAGCAAAGAAATGTGGAGCCAAGCGTACATGTAGACACAGAGGCCCTCTGTCAGTCCCACAGACTTGTTTTATTCAGCTGTACCAGCTTGTATCTTTATACCCTTACTGTGGTAACAACTTTCCTACTACCACAAAGACAGCAAAGGCTGTCCTGTTCTCATACGTTCATTACCTTGGTAGCTGAATCTGCACCAAACTACCTTCACGTGCTAACTATATGCCGACTATATATTTATTAAACATATTTTTTAAATACTATCTTAGTTTTTGCCGCATAAGCCTCAAACCTTGCATTTCACAAGATAGGATTCATAAAAATATTTAGGAAAAGGAGCTGAAAATCCAAAACAGAAGTTGTAAACATTTTAGAAAGAGCCCCACATCTGTTATGTCAGAGGAAAAGTGTGAAAAGGCCAGGAAAAATATGCAAAGAGTGGAAAGATGATGCCAAGAAAACTCAAACACGTTGAAAGCGTGGGAACAGAAACATATAGAGAAATGAAGGGTCAAAGAAAATCCTGAAGGCAGCAATGAAGAGCACCTGAGAGGCAAGGAATATGTAAGGTCAAGAAAGAACTTCCAGGGGAAAAAAGTAACGAGAAGTCAGGGAGGAGTGAAATGGATCTGTTTGGAGAGGTTGCAATTAATGAAGAGGTTATATTTTGCTATATTTAATCAACATTATCAAAAAGTGGTAATTAAGATATCCCTATCAGATGAGTCACTGTCTGACCATTGCTGTTGCTGAGCAGAAAAGCGCAGGAAGAAGGAAAGATAGTTTTGCTGTAGCTGGGTCTTGTTCAACAGTTGTATGTTCACCACGCTTACAAGAACCGTAATTCCAGATGTTAGTGGAGGAGCTATGGTCATTGCTGCTGTGAGGTACTGAAGACGACTGCTCTAGAAAAGTCGTGAAACAACGTGTCAGGTCTCCAGTGTCCATGTTACACAGGACCTCTGTGTAACTGGACCTTTTAACCTCTGAACCTAGAGAAATGTTTTGGCTGGAGTTGCATGTTGATTGTGAGCTGGGAGCTACCAGCAGCCCTGCCTAGTGCTCTGGTCTATGGCGGAGGCCACAGGGGGGCTGCCACGCGGCCGGCACACCAGAAGGCAAACCCACCTTTAAACTCCAAAACAAGGAGGAGAAGGAGAAAGAGGAGGTGTTGTCTGTGGCTGGGAAGCCCCTTGGACACGGCACCACCACAGCCAAGTCACCTTCTGGCAGTTAAAATTTGGGGAGTTTGACGGGGAGGGGGGGGGCACACTCCAGAGAGAGCTCCTGTCTTTCTGGGGTGGGCTTGATTTAACGGAGACGCTGCTTACAAAAACGGCGGCCGGCCCTCAGGTGGGAGGTGAGCGGCAACAGCCCCGCTCCCGCCTCCTCTGAGAGAGGGCCCTGCCGAAGGCCGCGGAGCCCCGCGCGCGGGCCAGGCAGCACGTGCGGCGCGCTGGCGG
>NW_010972519.1:3016451-3026557 GCF_000737465.1 Haliaeetus leucocephalus
CGCAGCCCGCTGGAGTAGTGACCGGCTGCCCCCCTCACCCCGTTACTACCAGCCCACCGCCTCCGTCTCCGTCCCGTGGCCTCCGGGCCCTGCCCGGGGGTGGGGGAACCTCCTCGCTGAGGACCGCCCCCCCTCCCCTTCCCTCCGGCGCGGCACCCCGGCCCCGGCGGGGACTATGCGGAGATGGTCGTCCCGACCCGAGGCAGGAACAAAGAGTCGCCGCCGCTCAAGCCCGGGCAACAGCAGCACCAGTCGCCGGGCGCCAGCCCCAGGAGCGGCCGCGGGCGCCCGCCGCAGTCGCCCGGCAGGCAGGTCCCCGGCGGGGCCCGCGCCATGCGGAAGGGAGGCGGCGGCCGGCGGGGAGCCAGGAGCGACCCCCAGAGACCCTGCAGGGAGGGGCCCGCGGCTGAGGGGGAGCGCGACGCGCTGGGCCGCGGCCCCCTGAGGCTCCTGCGCGTCTGCAGAGACCAGCTCCGAGGTGAGGTGGGGGGTGAGGGGAGCGAGCCGCCCCCCTCCTCCAAATCCTGTCCCCGCTCCCTCTGCCCCCCCTCGGCCGGGGGAGGGGGGCAGCCCTTCCGCTCCGGGGGAGGTGGGATGGGGCTCGGTCTCGCCTCCCTCCCCTCTTTCCGGGTGTCGGTAGACTTGCCCGGCACGGCGCGGCTTTTCCCTACCGCCGGGGGAAGGGGAGCGCCGGGACGTCCTTCTTCGGGAAGGCGGTCCGGGGGCGGGGAGCGGAGCGGAGCGGAGCGAACAGCCTTGGCCAGGCAGCGGGCACCCGGTAGCCTCACGGCGTCTGCTGCCCCCTGGGGTGGTTGTGCCTGGCGCTGCCTGAGGCAGCAGCAGGCGGCCGGTCGCTTTCCCGCTCTCCCCGTGCCCGTCCTCCTGCCTGCCACAACCGGAGGAGGTTAAAAAAAAAAAAGCTTACAAGACCCACACTGGTACCGTCGAGAATCGGGGACGAGGGGAAGGAAAAGGGCTTTTTACCGCGTTAGCATCCTGTGGGGGAGAAATGGGAAAATGTGCTGTTTGTGTAACTAACTCTTGTTAAAACAATCTCTCTAATGGTGTTGACTAGCTCAGCTTACAGTGTTGGCATGGCCAGCTTATTTCTTGATAACGCTTTGCTGAAGAGGGAGGGTTGCTTACTCTTTGAAAGGCTGACTTTCTGTATGAGTGAAATCGTCAATAATGTATCTATGTAGAAATCCTCTTTTGACAAGTTATTTTGCAAAAGTTATTTCAGGAATTAAAAACCTGATGATTGTGTAGTCACCTTAATAGTCTATCTGTAATGTTTAAAGCTTTTACGTGTAGTTGCTAACTTGCTGTATGAAATTTCTTTCAGCATTTTTGAAGTCAAGATTTTTACAGAAACTAATGCTGCAGAGTTCAAACAGGTTTCCTTTTACAGAGTCTGTTCTGAGTTGATGCTTAAGGTATTTGTTTTCTTTTGACAGTATTTGTTGATGACAGAAAGGCCTTTATCATAAAATCCGATAGCAAGATGTGGCTCACTTTCCTTCTGGGTAAGTAGAAGGAATACGTTGGGGAGGGTGGGGGATACTCTTCTTTTTACCTTTCTTTCTCTGGAGTTGTAAGCTGTATCAAAATACGTTTGGAAATATAACTTGGAAAAACAAAAAAAACATAGTTTATGTTGAAAAGGGACAGGAAATAACTTCCTACCTGGTAACTTTTGTAAAGCTGTTATTGTAGCAGTTGATGTGATATCAGAACATTTGTAGGAAAATAATTGTCCAGGTATTTATGGATCTCTCCTATACAGTCATTACTTTCTGGGGGAAAAAAAAAAAGCAACTTGTACTAAGTAATGTAATCAAACCACCTTGTTTGGAAGGATTACGGGTGGAAGAACATACAACTGTAGGGGGATGTAAATTCAAATATTGCTATCTTTGGGAATATTTTGGAGTAAATAATAAAACGGCTAATGGCCAAAGTCTTGGAAGAAGTACCTAAAGTATTTGCAAAATTAAATAAGAAATGCATTCCTAAAGTTAACAAATGTTAAATAATAGCATATTTGTCAGATGTACAATTAGATATACTCTTAAAGGTATTATATTAAAAGACTGTCAGGGTATTCCAAAGATGCTGATACTATTAATCACACCACCAGTAGTGCTTGTTGCCAAAGGGAGTTTCTTCAGTTTGATGAATTACTTTGCAAAGTAGTGGCAGGGAAACAACCCTTAGCTTACAAACTAATTGATGAATAAACTATTCCTGAATTGCTTTGCTTACCTCTGTTTATTCAGCATTTCCTAGACTAGTAGTGACTTAAATGACATAGAAAGACATGTTAAACTGATGGTCAAAATTGAAAAATGCTTTCCTTTGACTGAAATTCAAGAGCAGATTAGATAGAGCGCTTTATAATTTATGGAGTTTGAATTCAGCTGTGAAACCCAGGTAACCAATTAAATACTTCAGGGAGCGATTTATATTTTTAATAGGACTTGTCACTTATAGCAAAGTATGTAATAGCATACAGTATTTGCAGTAGCAAAGAATGTACATATAGTAAATATGAAATAGTGGGGTTTGGTTAGTTTTAGTGGTATTTGAATTTTTGTTGTTGCTTTGCTTAAGCTTTAAGGTCCAGATTTTAAAAACAGAGGCTCCCACAGCTGGAGCTAGTTTTGTTATAGGGTGTGGATTTTTTTCTCTTAAGAATTATCTCCAATTTATGTGCAACAATAAAGTTGACAGATTTTCAAGGGCATTCTTAAACAACACTTTTCCCTATTATGTTGGGGTTTTTTTTAAATGACCATTGAATTGAGGCCTTATTCTTGAAGACACCTTTCTAGATTGCACAAAATCTCAAATGAAACGTCTTGACTAAGCTGTAGACGTAGGCAATGCTTGCACATTCCTGATTGTTCCCAGTTCTGCTGTATTCCTACCTAATTGCTTTGGGGATATTTGCAAAGTATTAAGCAGTTTCTAGTATGTTTTACATCCTGTTGCATTACAGTATCTCAGCATTTGTTGTTCTTTTGGTGAGTTCTGTATATTACGGCTTTATTCTTCAGTACTTAATTTCCAGAATTCGAACGCTTTTTACATGCCATTCCTATTGCTTTTTTTAGAACAGAACACAGGCAAAAATAGGAAATCTGAAGAATAAACTATCAGATTTTACGTAATAGCCCTAGCCTGCAAAAATCTGACCATAGAGTCTGCTTTTAGGTATTCTTAGGTTGGGTGAAAAAATGGCATCTGCAAGTTCAAGTACATAGTAGCTATATAAGTCTTTGTAGCATTAGGACTCTAGTATATCTCTCCTGTCCTCTCCTTCATTCCCTTCCCAGTAAGGACATTAATGGGATCAAAGGATGGTAACTTAAGAGAGCTGATCTGCATGTTTTCCGTCAGAAACTAGCTTAATGTAAGTCTGGATTCAGTCTGTTGAAAAATGCCGATTTGGACTCATAGTGGATGTCTATGAATAATTAAGCACATTGTCTCTTGAAATCTGAGTAATTACATGAAGTGCTGTGCAATTATAGGAGGTCTTCATTTTATACTTATAATAGAGTGATATTGTGAAGTTTTCTAAAAATGTATATGAAGTTCTCTAAAATAACTGTGAATGTATTTACACTTAATGCATTGACTTTCAATAAAACAATTACCGAAGGGAAGAATCAGATTTAAATACATTGTTTTCTCAATGAAATAAGTGCTATGTTTGAATCTGAAATGTAATTTCCATATTAATAGATAATTTGTTTGCAACAATGAAATACTGCCCATTTGGCTTATTTGGAACCACATGAATTTGAGGTCATTAACAGTATTGGTAGCTAATGTGCATTTATTTTGACTTCACCGTATATTCTTACCTAACGTGTGATCTGTCTTAAAATTGGTGGTTTTTTATAGTTGGGGTGCGTGTATATGTAAACGTATTATAGCATCTAATCTTACTGGGAATCTTAGAAATGTTGCTGAGAAATGAAATAATGCCTTGTGCAAATGTGAGACTCAGTAAGTAATAACTAAGTAATAACTAATGGGCTGCTCTGTTTCTTTCCGTACAATTGCTGCAAAACATGTTTGTTTATGGAATATTGTTTGCTGTGTTGCTGATAGAATTCCAGATAAGCACATTAGCTCTATCTCTTAACCATATCTGCTTTTCTGAAAAAGGAATTTGCAGCTTTTCATGAGAACTAATGTAAATGTCCCTAGTATAAACAAAGTCTGTAGCTCCTGAAACTTTTCCTAAGACATTAAATTCCACTTAATGTGAACTATACCAAGCAATCCTTTGGTGAATTTTTTTCTTGAAAGTATATGTAAAAATGTAAAGTTTTAAATGAAAGCTGGTGGTATTATTCATTATCTAACTGAAATCCAGGCTTCTCTTTGAGAAGACTACTTCAGTGACTGAAGTGAAGCTGAAAAACTCCTAGAAGTTTGAATGTGGTATTGTACAACTTCAGCTACTTTGTGAAGTATGTAACTTGAGGTAAATGTTAAATTGTACAGGCAGGTAGTTTAGAATTTTTTTTCCCCCCTTAGGTAATTCTTTTTTTCTTTTTTTTTTTCAATCTTACCCAGTTTCACCTCACACATCTTTGTATACAAAACTTTTATGAACCTCAATTTTAATATTAATGTAGTTTGTTGCATTATGACCTGTGGCAACAATGATAACAAGTACTGCCAGTAGCAGCATTGTGGTGACAATGATAACAAATACTGCCAGCAGCAGCAGTTCCAGGCTCTGTGTTGGAGGAACATGGGGTTTGGGAATATATACTAGGGCATGAAGTGTACATTGAGCCCACTCCTCTTCCACATCAATCTAGCAGTTTTGCAAAGGTGTTTTTCTTTCTCTTGTCCCTGCTGCTTTCCAGAAGCAGACCACCATACGCATGTAACATGCAGTCTGAACACATGTGCATTCCCTAACTCTCCAACCATATTCTGCATCAGTGTGCAGTCATTTGATGTATGTTTTACCTATGTGCAAGCAATTTGACCCATCTGTTCCATGTTGTCACAGCAGCGAGGGCTGTGCCGGATGCCTGTAATTGTGGGAGGTGTGTGCAGATCAGCACCCTGGAGAGGGACACAGTGCTCAGCACCTTTCCAGCTGCAGCTAGGTGGAAGCAGGGAGAGTGCTTGTCCTCTTTCTCTCTGGTTCTTATAGCCTATGTGAATAAGAGGGCTCTTCATTAACCATAAAGATTTTCTTGGATTGAAGGCAACCAGTCTACCTGACCTTTCTGTGGCAGAGAGCCACAGTGTGCTAGAGGGCAATCAAGACACCTTTGGTCTAGGAGTAATACTGTGGTCCTGCTGAATGCCTACCCTTTATCCCTCACTCATGCTGGCTTTGCTTGCATGGTGAGCTCTGGATATGTTGCGAATGCTGCCCAAGCAAAATGGAGTGGCTCTTGCTCTCTGTGAGTCTTGTTATGCTCAAGAAGTTAGAGACCTAGACTGTTTACCCACCACTTTATGATTATTTGCCTTTTCCTTTTGTCTCTCAAATTACCTACCTTGTTCTGTGCCTACATGACAACAGTGCAGATAGTCTCTGAATGGACAAATGGCATGTTATTACATACAGAGTCTACCTTTTTTAGCAGTTATAGTCTCAATTAGATTTGTGTTGATTGTCACGGTCCGTTTGGATCTCTCAAACTTACAGGACAATGTTCTCTGTAAATTAAACTTTATTTTGTGAGCTCATTAGGGAAAAAAAACAAACAAACATGACAAACAAGTGCTTAGTCCACTTTGTACAGACTAGGCTAGCACAGGAATTCACTAATTCATCACTTAAGGCATGAGGTTTCTAACTCCCTAGTTCTTTAATTTGTAACTCAACTTGTAGCTCCTAACTTGTGCACCTATGAGCAAAACGGTTACCTAGCCAATGGTGGGAATGCTCATCCTTCCTCTTCCGTCATGGTGCAGGTGTCCCCTGTATCACACTGGGAAGCACAAAAGCCTCACCAGCACAGCTGCTGCTGGATCTGCTTCCAAAACTTTTTGGGTAAGCTGATGTATTTATACCTTCCAGCTTGGAATTTTGGTCTATACCATTCCCATGAGTTAGCAGGTTCTGAAGAAACTGCCAGACAATGAGTATGTGAGGATTATGGCTGCAGGAGACAACAAGCTGCAGGTGATAATGGCTGCATAATGGCCTTTAACCCTTTTTTGGCTACTGGGTCCTGCCTGTGTGTTGCCCTAACAGTCCTAGCATACATCGGGCCTTAGCATGAGCTGTGTGTTAGCCAAAATCTGAGCAGCAGTTGAGTGAACAGTCACAAATAGGTATCATAAAAGTGTTGAAAATATTTATGCTTATTAAAAATAAAAGCTTATAGTTCAGTTGTGTTATTGATAGCTCAAATGGGTGCATTAGATTCTGATGGATCAACTTGAGCGATGCAGGATATAGGTGGGAACATTGCCTATTGCTGAATGCCATTAGCATAATTTCAGATTTTTAAAGAGCTGGCCATAAAAGTTAATTCAGATGTTCTTATTCTGTTCGTCTGGAGGCTGAGTACCTTCTGTGCATCTCTGAAGTAGTACTGTAATTACTTTAAAGAACATGATTTCAAGTTCAGTGCTTTAAATATTTGAGTAACTTAACACTGTTTTGTTTCCTTTACAGCTGCTTTTGCAGGAGTCCTACATTGGTAAGGTTAAATTTATTGCTTGAGAGTAATATGACATTTTAAAATAATAAAAATATTATTGTGACTTATATTTAGACAAGCTATTAGGATAATTTATATTTAGATCTTTCCTCTCAAAACTGAATTGTTGTCTCTAAGATGAATAATTCTGTTCTTGTGAAGCTGATGTGAAGGGTTTCTTAAGCCTGTTCTGCGAAGAGTGAAGCCTGCTTTCCAGGTAGAAAGTTGTTGCTTAGCTGTACAAACTCAGATGCATTTGCACTAACAGACATTTTTACCCTCAATAGGTTTTGAAAGTCCAGGTAAGTCTTTCTCCTATGTTCTGCTTATTTAGATTCTGCTTTAATTTCTTAGTTTTACATCACGTTTTCTCTAAGCTCTTCAGAGAAGTCTCGCCAATGTTTTCTTTATGTGCGGAAGAATGGCCTTTCAACTACTTTTTGTCAATGTAATCCTCGTGTTTCAGGTTCCATCCTAATCCTTGCCATTCCATTTTGTAATATGGACTTGAAATAAAATGGCTTCTGAAGTGACTTACAGCAGCTGCTTTTGCAGAGATAAAAAGTGACAGAGTCTGCCACTCTGTTTTTGTTTCCCAGCCCAAAGAGAACTACTGATTTTTAGTAGTTTGTTTCTTGCAAATTCCTGTTCAAAAGCAGAGTCGTGTGCACTGCTCTGTTTTTCTTTTTCCATCCTTTCTGGAGATGAAGCTCCTCTTGGAAATAGCAAGTTTTCCTTCCAAAATTATTTGCATTTTTCCTGGCTTCCCCCCTCCCCCCCTCCATAGTTGCACCTTTATTTAAATATACTTTTGATGGTAAGCGCATCTATATATAATGGCAGATAACTGCATTAAAATACAAGTCAGGGAAGGTTTTTGTGGAAAAAACATACACTACTTGTATGTGTACCATTATTTTCATCAGCTTTTATTCTGTGATTCTTTTAATTTGTCAGATATTTGCATTTTCTTTCCTAATATGTAGATTTGATAGTTTTAATAGCATTAAACTTTTGATCCTTAAGTGTCTGCACTTAAGTTAAAACGTATTGATTATTATAACTAATTCCATGATAGAATTTACTAAATGCTCTATGGATTCATATTTTTTCCATTTAAAATAGTCTGAATAGAGGAGAATGTTGGTATAATATTAGAGTAAATTAAAATAGCAGTTTGTAAGTGAACTTTGGGTTTCATTGAACATTTTGCCAGTTCTTCCTTGGTATATATGACTTAGTACAGGTTCTAAAACTCTTTAATCAGTTTTAATTATTATTATTTTTTAACAGGTGTCACATAACAACTCTTTTTGAAAATGACCGTCATTTTTCTCACCTGTCCACGCTAGAAAGAGAAATGGCTTTTCGCACGGAAATGGTTAGATTATGTTTCAATAAAGATTCAGTGATTGGAAAACTTCTGTCTGTAATCTTGTGATTGTGGGCTTTCCAAAATTTCCTCATACCTTCTGGATAAGTATTGATATCTTGCAACTAACATGCATTACACTGTTACATGCAGAGCATTTGTGTGTCTTGCAGCTGATCACTGTGAATGTATGTCTTCCCAGTTCACCTAAAATATAATTAAAAAATGTGATTCTAGAGGACCTAAAATACAAAACTACAAGTACCTTGTAGTGTACTCAATTATAGTCTTGTTTTGCAGCTGGTTTTTTAATTATTTTTTAAATTAATAATTTTTGCATATATATACATCTTTTGGCTGCTTTTATTCTGAGAACTGTGAAATACTATGCTAGTGCATAGTTACCAGCCCAAATGAGAGATGTGCTATGAAACTTGGTGGAAGGAAACCCACATTGCTTGTTTCTAATAGCTTGCACTAAGAGAAGAGATTTGGAAAACTGGATAGTAATTTTGAATCATTTTGTCCTATTTGTTACATTACAAAGTTTGATTTTAAGATGAAGCTTGTATATGGCAGTTCGTGAAGCAGAAGTGACCTCTTCAATTGTAAATAATGATTCTGCTCTCCTGTAGGGTCTTTATTATTCCTACTTCAAGATCATTATTGAGGCACCATCATTTTGGAATGGAGTATGGGCAATTATGAATGACAGACTAACTGAATATCCTTTAGTGATTAACACCTTACAAAGGTTCAATCTTTACCCAGAGGTGAGCTATGTTTTAAAAATAAAACCTTCTGATAAATCTTTGGTTTCTTTAGATTTGACTACAAATTTCTAAGAAATGTTACTCTGCAAAACGTGGTTGTAAAGATATAGTGACTAATGAAATATTGCTTAAATACCATATTTTAGTTCCAGACGTAAAATGAGGAAGTTACTTTATACATTGTAATGAATTCTCAGACTTCAAGTACGTTCAATCAAATGTGAATACTTTTTACATCTTAGTATTTCATGCCCTGAGGTTGCAATCCAATTCTATACTTGACTTCTTTTGTTCTTTTGTACATTGTGTACTTCGGGAAATACAACGTGAAGTATCAGTAGTATGTGGCAATAAAGTCTGCAGTGATACAGGTACTGAGAGGTTATTTTGGCTTGCGTTTTGTGTAGGACAGTGAACTAACCAATCATCACAGTTCACTGTGGCCCTAAAATCCATGAATGGTAATAGTTTACTTACCTGTTGCAGAAGGAATTCCTCTGTAGAAGACTGACTGCTGTTGTTTTGTACATACTTGATGTTAGACTTGTTACCTGGTTAGATAACATTCCTACTCTGCTTTTTTGTCACTGAAAAGAACATATCTTTTAAGTACAGAAGTGTTTGTTTTTCTCTCTTGTGGTTTTGCCAGTGTGTCAAACATTTTGCAAAGGGAGAACTCCTTTGGTTAATGTACCTTTCTGTAACTCCGTGTGTCAGCAGCAGCTTATTTTTTTGAGAACCGAGGACTCATAATGGCTGTAATCATTGGGTACTAGCATTTATACTCATTCTCCTGCTCTGTCAGAGCAGAGCTGCTTTCAGGAACTGTATGTGTAAGAGTTTTCGGTATGCATGTATTTATACAACTTGCATGTAGTGATTTCATTTGCTACTTAATTCCTTGCTCTGGAAGAACTAAATGCTATATAGATGAGTGCTTTTTGTTACCCTCTCACTGGTTTGGGGTTTGTTTGGGAGGTTTTTTGGTGGTTTTGCTTTTTTTTTTTTTTTAAAAAACTCCTAAGGGATTGCAGTTCAGTTCTAGAAATGCAACATTAGGAACATGTGCCTTATTTGAATACTATGAAGTTATTTTCTTTAGCTGTGGAAGATTTATTGACTTCAGCTATAGTCTGACTTGCAAAAATCACTTCAAAATAAGGAAAAAAAAAAAGTGAGTCTATAGCAATCACTACATGGTCTGTGTAAATTACTGTCCTGGTTTCAGCTGGGATGTAGTTAACTGTCTTCCTAGTAGCTGGTACA